>NC_057806.1:539389112-539689112 GCF_018294505.1 Triticum aestivum | reverse complement strand
CTGAATCATCCTCATGAATGTGGCTCCGGCATTCTTGAGGCCGAATGGCATGGTAACATAACAGAAGCACCCGAATGGAGTGATGAAAGCTGTTTTGATCTCGTCAGGCCCATACAGACGGATCTGATGGTACCCGGAATAGGCGTCTAAAAAAGACAGTCGCTCACATCCCGCAGTCGAGTCGACTATCTGGTCGATGCGGGGGAGAGGAAAATAGTCTTTCGGGCAGGCCCGATTGATATGTTTAAAGTCAATGCACATGCGAAGTGACTTGTCCTTCTTGGGTACCATGACAACATTGGCGAGCCACTCGGAGTGGTAGATTTCTCGGATGAACTCGGCCGCTAAGAGCCGAGCTACCTCTTCGCCAATGGCCTTTCTCTTTTGGACGGCGGACCGTTGGAGATGTTCCTTGACAGGTTTTATTTTTGAGTCGACTCTTAGGCAGTGCTCAGCCAGCTCCCTGGGAACACCCGGCATGTCAGAGGGCTTCCATGCGAAAATGTCCCAGTTCTCACAGAGGAACTGGATGAGCGCTTCTTCCTATTTGGAGTTGAGTGTTGTCGAGATATGAGTTGGAGCAGCGCTGGGGTCGGTCGGGTGGATGTGAGCTGTCTTTGTATCGCCAGTCGACTGAAAAGCTGACTCTGTAGCGGGCTTCTTGGCTCGCAAGAAATCACTCGGGTCTGCAGTCTTCTGGTACTCCTGCAACTCCACCACTGCCATCTGAGCATCGGCAATCTTCGAACCTTTCTGAAAACATTCTTCCGCTTTCTTCCGATTGCCCGTAATAGTGATCACACCTTTGGGGGCAGGCATCTTCAATTTGAGATACACATAACATGGTCGGGCCATGAAGCGTGCATAAGCCGGCCAGCCCAAAATAGCGTGGTAGGCACTCTGGAAGTCTACAACTTCAAATGTCAACTTCTCTTTGCGGTAATTCTTGGAATCACCGAAAACCACATCAAGAGCAATCTGGCCGAGTGATTTAGCCTTCTTCCCAGGAATGACCCCATGGAAACTCATGTTGCTGGCACTGAGTCTGGACATCAGAATGCCCATCCCTTTCAACGTCTCAGCATACAATATGTTCAAACCACTGCCACCATCCATCAGGACTTTCGTCAGTCGAGTGCCTTCAACAACTGGGTCGACCACCAAAGCTTGCCTCCCAGGGGTGGCGATGTGCATTGGGTGGTCGGACTGGTCGAATGTTATGGCAGTCTGAGATCATTTCAGGTAACTAGGTGTCACCGGAGCGACCATATTCACCTCTCGGTTAATAACTTTCAGTCGACTTTTGCTTTCAACATCGGTAAAAATCATCAGAGTGGAATTGACATGAGGGTATCCGTCGTCACTGTCTTCTTTGTCCTCGACCTTGTCTGACTCCTTTTCCTTACCTTTGGGCTGCTTGCCCTGGAACTGCTGGATCAAGAGTCGACACTGTCGAGTGGTATGTTTTGGGTAAATGAAATTACCCTCCTGAGTCGATCCTCATCTTCACCATTACCGTACTTGGTGGCAATCTCCATCATCCGATTCAGGGACATATCTCCGGTTCGACCGAATTTCAAATTCAGTTATCTGTACTTGACGCCTTCCTTGAACACACAAACTGCTTGGTGGTTAGGCACATTCTCCACCGAGTGATGTAACGTGATCCACCTCTGGATGTAATCCCTCAAAGTTTCATTCGGCTTCTGCACGCAAGACCGTAGTTCTGTCAGCCCTGCCGGTCGCTTGCATGTGCCTTCAAATGTGGTGACGAACACTCGGGAGAGATCTTCCCAAGTGTAAATGCTGCTAGGTGCTAACTGGTTCAGCCACGCTCTGGCCGAGCCCTCCAATATGAGAGGCAGGTGCTTCATGGCCACTTCATCATTGCCGCCGCCAATCTGGATGGCCACTCGGTAGTCCTCAAGCCAAGTATCGGGCTTGGACTCACCAGTGAACTTACTGACTCCAGTCGCCAACCTGAAGTTGGGAGGAATCACAGCAGCCCTGATGGCTCTACTAAAGCACTCTGGTCCCGAAACATGTACTCTGCTGCTGGTAGGCGCATCTCTGTCGTGACCTTCTCGGTGAGCCCTGTTCCTGTCGACCAAACCTTGGACGAGAATGGATCTCGCGTCAAAGCCTGGCCCTCTGGGGTCGACTGGAATCCTTTGCCCACCACTATGAGGGCGCTTGTCATCCTGCTGGCGAGGCACATACGATCCGCTCCTCGGGGGAGGTGTGGGCACTCAACATCGACCGTCACGATCGACTCGGTGATCATACTGCTCATGGTTCCCATAATGGTCATGCCGGTCTCCATGTCCCTCACGCCTCGGGGGCGATCTCGGGCTGTGAGCTGACTGGACTGTGTCCGCGGCAACGGATCTACTGTGAATCCTGTTCCGCGACTGAGAAACAACGGAATTCTGATCTCCTGCTGCCCGGAGTAACGCTCTGATCTGCAGCAAGCCTCTGCCAGCCTCCGACTGGGAAGGCTAAATCGACTCCGCTATATGGGCCACAGCTGCTAAATTCTGAATCGGAGTTCGATATACCTGCGGGGGCGGGAAGAGCTGACGTCGACTGGATTCGGGAACCCGTTGTCGCGCACGCTCGTCGAGTGCTCGCTGGAGGTTCTCCAGTCGAGTGCGCTCGGCCAAGTTTGCCAGGCGCGCGTCCTCCAAGGCACGAGCCTCGGGGGTTTCTCCAACGATAGGAGTGTGCAGTGCATCCATGTTCCGGCGGCGAAGTTCTTCTCTCTGCAGCGACGTGAGAGGCTCAGGAAGATACTCCTCATGGAGACGCGACGGGTCGCCTCCACCCGCGCCTCCGTCGATGCGGGGAAAACCGGGAGGACTGGGCGGTCCATCGACCATTAGAACCTCCGCCACCGAATCGCTGCTGTCGTACTCGGATGCGGTCTCTGCGGAGCCGGTCGACAGGTCGAACATGCCATAGAGGGATTCGTCAGGCTCGATCGCCGCGACTTGAGGGGTGGCCGACTGACGTGCCACCGCGTGTCTCACCCACCGCTGAAGTCTTGACCGACCGGAGCGCTTGCGCCGGCAGGAAACGGGGAGGGAGGACAACACAGGAGCCGACCGGTAGGGGGTTGACGGTTGCCGCAGGAGAACACCGCGGACGTACGCACTAAAGTGCGTTGCCCCGCAAACAGGGAGTGCGTCCACGTCGAGCGGAGCCTCCTGGAGCCAAGCAGAGTCATCGACGATGAACGTGAGCGCGCCGAGACGGATCTCGCGGCCCTCCACCGAAACTCCACCAAAAACCATGATGATTCGGGTCGGAAAAGGTCGCAACTCCTCCAACAAACGCTAAAACACCTGCCCCACGGTGGGCGCCAACTGTCGTGGTTCTAAGTATGACGGTAGTGTAGGGGGGTAAGTATGGAGAGGCAAGATCTTAGCTATGGAGAAGTTGTAAGCACGCAAGGTTTATGAGTTCAGGCCCTTCCCGAAGGAAGTAATAGCCCTACGTCTTGGAGCCCGGAGGCGGTCGACTGGATTATGTGAGTATGAATTACAGAGGTGCGAACCCTTGTCTCGGAGGAGGGGGTGGCTTGTATAGAGTGTGCCAGGACCCCGGCCAGCCCACATTACAAAGGGTTCAATGTACATTAAGGTAGGGCGTTACTGGTAACGCTAGTAATAAAGTGCTATGATGACCATAAAAGCTACTTAATGACCGACCGTTAGCGTGCGGAGTGACTTTAGGTCTCCTGGCCGTCGAGTGGTTGGATCTTGGTCGAGTGATTGCTTCTTGGTCGAGTGTCTTCGAGTCTGTCGAGTGGAACACCTCCAAGTCAATTGAAAGGTGATTTCTTCTAGAGATGTCCTTGGGTAGAGCAGTTAGGACAGGTCCATGACCCTACCCTAGGTACATAGCTTCATCAAACACTTTCTCAAAACAATAATAATATTATATAACAAGATGGTGTCTCGCTAGCCTTTTCTGAGACCGCAAAACATAAATGCAGAGCACCTTTAAAGACCAAGAACTGACTAGACATTGTAATTCATGGTAAAAGAGATCCACTCAAGTCATACTCAATGTAAACTAATAGTAATGAATGCAAATGTTAGTGGTGCTCTCCAACTGGTGCTTTTTAATAAGAGGATGATGACTCAGCATAAAAGTAAACAGATAGGCCCTTCGCAGAGGGAAGCCGGGATTTGTAGAGGTGACAAGCTCGGTTTTGAAACAGAGGTGAATAATATTTTGAGCGATATACTTTCATTGTCAACATAACAACCAAGAGATGGCGATATCTTCCATGCTACACACATTATAGGCGGTTCTCAAATAGAATGGTAAAGTTTATACTCCCCCTTCCACCAACAAGCATCAATCCATGGCTTGCTCGAAACAACGAGTGCCTCCAACTAATAAGAGTCCCAGGGGAAGTTTTTTTTACAATTATTTTGATTTAGTTTGCATAAAGCATGGGACTGGGCATCCCGGTGACCAGCCATTTATCTCGTGAGTGAGGAGCGGAGTCCACTCCTCTTGAGAATAACCCGCCTAACATGGAAGATACAGACAGCCCTAGTTGATACACGAGCTATTCGAGCATACAAAACAGGATATTTATTTGAAGGTTTAGAGTTTGGCACATACAAATTTACTTGGAACGGCAGGTAGATACCGTATATAGGTAGGTATAGTGGACTCATGTGGAATAACTTTGGGATTTGAGGGATTGGATGCACAAGCAGTATTCCTGCTTAGTACAGGTGAAGGCTAGCAAAAGACTTGGAAGCGACCAGCTAGAGAGCAACAACAGTCATGAACATGCATTAAAATTAATCAACACCGAATGCAAGCATGAGTAGGATATAATCCACCATGAACATAAATATCGTGAAGGCTATGCTGATTTTGTTTCAACTACATGCGTGAACATGCGCCAAGTCAAGTCACTTAAATCATTTAGAGGAGGATACCACCCTATCATACCACATCATAACCATCTCAATAGCATGTTGGCATGCAAGGTAAACCATTATAACTCATAGCTAATCAAGCATGGCACAAGAAACTATGATCTCTAGTTGTCATTGCAAACATGTTTATTCATAATAGACTGAATCAGGAATGATGAACTAATCATATTTACAAAAACAAAAGAGGTCGAGTTCATACCAGCTTTTCTCATCTCAGTCAGTCCATCATATATCGTCATAATTGCCTTTCACTTGCACGACCGAATGATGTGAATAATAATAATAGTGCGCGTGCATTGGACTAAGCTAGAATCTGCAAGCATTCAATAAACAGGAGAAGACAAGGCAATATGGGCTATTTTGTTAGATCAACATTTATGCATATAAGAGACACTTCAACAATTTAATCATGGTCTTCTCCTATTGACCCCCAAAGAAAAGAAAAGAAATAAAACTATTTACATGGGAAAGCTCTCAACAAGCAAAAAAAGAATATGAAATATTTTTGGGTTTTCTTTTTAATTACTACCACAAGCATGGAAATTAAAACTAGCTAGAAGCTACAACTAATTAAACACACAAGAAGAAAGCATAAAAAGGAAAATAAACTAGCATGGATGATACAATGAAAAAGTATGAGCACCGATATCTAGCAATGAGTGTGTGAACATAAATGTAATGTCGGTGGGAAATACATACTCCCTCAAGCTTAGGCTTTTGGCCTAAGTTGGTCTATGGCCACGGCTGGCCTGTCGGATATCCATAATAATAGTTGGGGTCGTACTGAGAAGAAGAAGAAGACTTTGATTGCCACTGGCCGGCAATCATCTTCGGATCCCACTGGTAATTAGGCTGTCGTGAAGGATCAACTTGTGATTCCGGCTCTGGCTCCATGGCTGGTGCAAGGTTCCGGTAGGCGTGAATAGCCTGCAATGGAACAAGTTACTGGCCTGCAGATAAATCAAACAAAGAAGGAGCAGGTAGGGTAATAGTCTCAGGATGATGTTTATTAAAGAACAATTTATATTTAAGCTCTCCTTCCCTATTCTTAACAATAAAATCATGTGCCACCATACTTTTATAATCTAGATAAACACGAGGCAACACTTTTTCTTCCTTCTCATAATGCCTAATAGGTATGTTAAAATGTGCAGTTAGGCGTGAAGCATAGATACCTCCAAAGATGGGGCCCTTGGTACGGTTCAGACTTAACCGTTTAGCAATAATGCCACCCATACTAACTGAGTTATCACTGTATAAACCATGGAGCAAAATAATATCAGGGATACTAAGGTTTCCACAGTATCCGCGACCAATTAAACAACGACTAGCAAATAATGCAAAATAGCATAAAACTGGAAAATGTATGCTAGTGATTCGTGCATCGGAAACCTTCCTTGTTTCCCCTACAGTGATAGTATCAATAAACCCGTCCACATCATCGCGATTGGTTTCTCTGTCTTGCCCTCAAAAGGGACTAAACAAACCCGACAAAAATCATAAAGTGACATCTCCTTATGCTCATCATATAAATGAAACTCCACCGTAGGTGGTGAGCTCCTAGAATGGAAATGAAAGTTTTGCACAAAGGTATTTGTGAGTAAGAGATACTGATCGCATTGGTCGTGGAGGAAAGTGGTGAGGCCTGCATTCCTAGTCAATTCATCAAAATCTTCATAAATCCTGGCTGCTCTCAAGAATTCATCGGAAGGCCATTCATACGCCCGAACCTCCACGGTGCGAGGCAAATTATACTTAGGCTTCGGTGCCTTTTCCTTTGAGCTTTGGCTCGATGAGCCCCTCAAAAGTCTCTTCATCATTTTCTGAAAAATTCTAAAATTTTTAGTAACTTCAAAATAAAAGTAAACCAAACTCAATAATATTGATAGCAACTACTCCTACAAGTGCCTAGGGCCTATATCATGCATCAAAACTACTTTTGACCATATAAATTTGACATACAAGCTCAAGAACAGGGTCACCTAAGCAGCAAAAATTTGCAATGAATAAAGCACTAGAACAAAAACTAATTGGACCAATGGAGGAGTCACATACTAAGGAACAATCTCCCAAGTAGTTTTGTGAGAAGTACTTTGAGCAAGGAGATCGAAAATGACAGCAAAATGAGCTAGAACCCATGCTTGAGCTGGATATTCGTGTTTGGGGAGGAAGAAGGAGTGTGTGGGTGAAAGGATAAGTGGAGGAGGGCCACCATGGGCCCACGAGGTAGGGGGCGCGCCCTCCACCCTCGTGGGCAGGTGGCTGACCCCCTGCTGTGTTCTCAGTGCCAAATATTTTCAAATATTCTAGAAAAAATCATATTTAAATTTCAGGGCATTTGGAAAAAAAATTCGGGGTATTTTTATATTGCAAGGATAATCAGATAACAGATAGAAAAATATTTATATTTATTTTATTTTATATAAATAACAGAAAGTAAAAGGAGGGTACCAAAGGTTGTGCCTTCTAGTTTCATCCATCTCATGCTCATCAAAAGGAATCCACTAACAAGGTTGATCAAGTCTTGTTAACGAACTCATTCCGAATAACATGGAACCGGAGAAATTTTGAATAACACTATGTTACCTCAATGGGGATATGCACATCCCCAATAATAAGAATATCATATTTCTTCTTGACGGTAGGAAGAAGAAATTCAAAACCTCCAAATATAATCGATGGAATTTTTCCAATAGAATTGATACTGTGGACTTGAGGTTGTTTCCTCGGAAAGTGTACCGTATGCTCATTACCATTAACATGAAAAGTGACATTGCCTTTAGTGCAATCAATAACAACCCCTGTAGTATTCAAAAAGGGTCTTCCAAGAATAATAGACATACTATCGTCCTTGGGAATATCAAGAATAACAAAGTCCGTTAAAACAGTAACGTTTGCAACTACAACATGCACATCCTCAGAAATACCGATAGGTATAGCAGTTGATTTATCAACCATCTGCAAAGATATTTCAGTAGATGTCAACTTATTCAAATCAAGTCTATGATATAAAGAGAGAGGCATAACACTAACACCGGCTCCAAGATCACATAAAGCAGTTTTAACATAGTTTCTTTTAATGGAGCATGGTATAGTTGGTACACCGAGATCTCCAAGTTTCTTTGGTATTCCAGCCTTAAAATTATAATTAGCAAGTATGGTGGAAATTTTAGCTTCCGGTATCTTTCTTTTATTTGTAACAATTTCTTTCATATACTTAGCATAAGGATTCAATTTAAGCATATCAGTTAATCGCATGCGCAAAAAGATAAGTCTAATCATTTTAGTAAAGCGCTCAAAATCCTCATCATCCTTTCTCTTGGATGGTTTGGGAGGAAAAAGGCATGTGTTTCTGAACCCATGGTTCTCTTTCTTTACCGTGTTTCCTAGCAACAAAGTCTTTCTTATCATAACGTTGATTCTTTGATTGTGGGTTATCAAGATCAACAGCAAGTTCAATTTCTATATCATTATCATTACTAGGTTGAGCATCATCATGAGCATTATCATTAACATTATTACTAGTTTCAGGTTCATTACAAGATTGTGTTTCAACATCAGAAATAGAAATATAATTTGGATTCTCGGGTGTTTTAGTAATAGGTTCACTAGAAGCATGCAAAGTCCTATCATTTTTCTTTTTCTTCCTTTTAGAAGGACTAGGTGCATCTATATTATTTCTCTTAGAATCTTGCTCAATTTTCTTAGGATGGCCTTCAGGATACAAAGGTTCCTGAGTCATTCTACCAGTTCTAGTAGCCACTCTAACATCATTATCATTATTCTTACTATTCAATTCATTGAGCAAATTATTTTGAGCTTTAAGTACTTGTTCTACTTGAGTGGTAACCATAGAAGCATGTTTACTAATAAGTTTAAGTTCACCTTTGACATTGGCCATATAATCACCCAAGTGTTCAAGCATATTTGAATTGTATTTCAATTATCTACAAAAATAAGCATTAAAGTCTTCTTGCTTAGCCATAAATTTATCAAACTCATCTAGGCATGGGCTAGCAAACTTAGTAAATGGGATTTCAGCTTTATCATATCTATAGAGAGAATTTACCTTTACTACCTGTGTCGGGTTATCAAGACCATGAGTTTCTTCAATAGGTAAGGGATCAAGATCATATGTTTCTTCAAAAGGCGGTAAATTAAGACCATGTATTTCTTCAATAGGAGGTAAATTCTTAGCATCTTCAGCTTTAATACCTTTTTCTTTCATAGATTTTTTTGCCTCTTGCATATCTTCAGGACTGAGAAATAGAATACCCCTTTTCTTCGGAGTTGGTTTAGGAATAGGCTCAAGAATTGGCTCCGGAGGTGTCCAATTATTTTCATTTGTCAACATATTATTCAATAGGATTTCAGCTTCATCCGGTGTTCTTTCCCTGAAAACAGAACCAGCACAACTATCCAGCTAATCACTGGGGGCATCGGTTAGTCCATTATAAAAGATATCAAGTATTTCATTTTTCTTAAGAGGATGATCAGGCAAAGCATTAAGTAATTGGAGAAGCCTCCCCCAAGCTTGTGGGAGACTCTCTTCTTCAATTTGCACAAAATAATATATATCCCTTAAGGCAGCTTGTTTCTTATGAGCAGGGAAATATTTAGCAGAGAAGTAATAAATCATATCCTGGGGACTACGCACACAACCAGGATCAAGAGAATTAAACCATATTTTATCATCACCCTTTAATGAGAACGGAAATATTTTAAGGATATAAAGTAACGAGTTCTCTCATTAGTAGTGAACAAGGTGGCTATATCATTTAATTTAGTAAGATGTGCCACAACAGTTTCAGATTCATAACCATGAAAAGGATCAGATTCAGCCAAAATAATTATATCAGGATCAACAGAGAATTCATAATCCTTATCGGTAACACAGATAGGTGAAGTAGCAAAAGCAGGGTCAGGTTTCATTCTAGCATTTAGAGATTGCTTGTTCCATTTAGCTAATAACCTCTTAAGTTTGTATCTATCTTTGCAAGCTAAATGTAACGCCCCGAGACCGATGTGCCAGGTGTCTTCCAGTTATTCACTGTGGTTGCCATGTCATTTGCTTGCGTGTCTTGCATTTCATATCATGTCATCATGTGCATCGCATTTGCATACATGTCTGTCTCATGCATCCGAGCATTTTCCCCGTTGTCCGTCTTGCAATCCGGCGCCCCTATGTCCTCCAGTGTCCCCTTTTGACCTCTTTTCATGTGCGGGTGTTAAACATTATCGGATTGGACCTAGACTTTCCAAGCGGCCTTGGTTCACTACCGGTAGACCGCCTGTCAAGTTTCGTGCCATTTGGAGTTCGTTTGATACTCCAACGGTTGACCGAGGGACCGTAAAGGCCACGTGTGTGTTGTAGCCCAACACCTCTCCAAAGTGGCTCAAAACCCACCAAAAATCCCTCCATCGTCTCGGTCATTTGATCACGATCGCGTGTCCGCAAACCGCACCTCATTTGGACTCTCCTAACTCCCTCTACCTATATATTTGCACCTCCCCCCGAAATTTCGCGCAGGCTAACCATAGTCTTCTTCCCACTCCGTCGCCGGACATGTCCGTGCCCGCCGGACGAAATCGCGCCGCCGCTCCCAGTCTCTCGCGTGCTGCCACGTGTCCCGTGCAGCCCCTCCGCCGCCGCGGCCCGTGAGGCCCATGGCCGGCCCGCCTGCGCCCGCGCTGGGCCCGAGCCGCGCCCCCGCGCTCCACCGCCTACTCCGTCGTGCCCCGCCGCCTTCGCCGGAGATCCACTCCGTTGCGCCGCCCGTCTTTGTCTCCGGCCGCCATCGGCAGCAGCACACGAGGCCCACGCCGGTGCCGCCTTCGTGCCTTGTCCCGATCCAAGAGGAGAGGAGCTCCTCCCGATCCAGCGCGCCGCCCCTGCCGGCGAGCTCCACAGGAGACGCCGCAATCGCCGGAGCACGTCACCTCCGCCCCAGATCCGGATGCCCCGCCGCCGATCTACCCGTTTCCAGCGCCTCCCGTGCATCCCCGGCCATCGCAGCCCTTGCTGGAGCTCCTCAACCGCCGCCGCCGGCGAGCCATGTCCTCCTGCTCGTGCAGGAGCACGAGGAGTACGCAGACCGGGCTCCCCGACGCCACGGGGGCCCCGTGCGCAGGCCCATCTCCACCGGCCCGCCTTGCCTCCTCTTCCCTGGGCCAGGTCCAGCAAGGTGAGGCCCGGTCCGTCCCTCTATCCCCCGCTCATCCTCTATTTTTTTCAAAATCCGGTTAAGTCCCTAACAATTCTGATGCTTATTTCATCGCATCATAACTTTGCACCGGTGGCTTCGTTTTGGGCGTGTAACATACCAAATTGTTCGCCTCGACGAGTACTTCATTTCATTCCATTGCACCATGTTCATTTGAGTTCATCTTGATGCCCTAAATGCTGTTGCAAGAGGGCTATGCAATGTTAGTTTCAGATTCTTATCAGGATTTAGACATTTGTCATTTTTGCCATAATTAATGTGTGCCTCCTATGAACTTGAGCCCTACATGTGTTTTGAAGTATGCCATGCCATGTTTACAGGGGTGTATGCCATGTAATTTTGTGATCTCTATGGTGACTAGCACAAGCATGCAAAGTAGCTCTCGTAATGTTTTTGATTTCAGGGACTTAGAAATCTTCTAAGTCTTTGCCATGTTTATATTTTTATGCCATGTATTCATGTTGCTACAGAGTGATCCATGCCTCTTTTGAGCATGATCAGTAAGGATGTTTTGTAGTTATTGTTATGCTCTATCCATCCATGTCTTTGTTTGCATTTTTGGAGCACCCTAGCTTGACTCAACCGAGCTCTACTTTTGCTATAAAATGTTCCTGGCAGATTGTTTACATGTTATTCAATTTTGCTGAGGTTGTTGTAGTTGATCCATGCATGTTATGAGATTGTTCTTGCCATGTTTAGCTTATTCATCATGTCTTCTTGCTGAATGTATGCTTAGTTTGTCATGAAATGCCTTGTGGTGAGTGCATCGAGCTCGTAAACAGGCCTACTTAATATCTGTTTTGCCATGTTCCAGTTTTCTACTAAGTCTGAATTTGTTAACGTAAGTTGCTACGTTCACATGGTTGCCATTGTATCTTCTGATCCCTTTTGGCTTATGGTCAGTAAGGGACTTTTGTTGTATGCTTTGAGTAGCTTCATGCCATGCTTTGCTTTGCCATGATATGTTCCTGTAGCTTGTGGTTATCTTGCTCTAAACATTGCTTCCTGATGTTAAATTCCCGGCATGTTGTTTTTTCCACTAAGTCTGTAACCTGTTATCTTTTGCACTTTTGCCATGCTTGTTTGAACCTGCTATTGTTTGATTTAGCCGTAGATCAGTGTTCATCTTTTGTCAAGCATCTTGAGTGGATCCCTGCCATGTATTTTGTTGCTATGTTAGAGTGCAGTAGCTTGTTGTTCTTGATGCATTTAGATGGCCTCATGCTGTTAATCACAGCTTTGCGCCATTATTGTTTTGCTTGCCATTTGCAAACCGTGCATCCGATTCCAGTGATCTTTATATCGGTTTCGATCGAAATCAACTCCTCTTTCCAGTGGCACTCTAGGTTTTCCGAGTTGAGGCCAGGTTCAATCTTTCCTTTCCGAAACTTGCATATGCATTGCATATCGCATGCCGCATGCCATGCCATGTTTTGCATCATGTTGCTTGTGCATTGTACGTGGTTGATTGTGTCTCCCTTTGCTTGTGTTCTTGCTTTGGGTAGAGCCGGGAGACGAGTACGTGATCAAGAAACCCGTTGAGTACGCTTACGAGGATCAAGCTAACGTCAACTCGGAGAACTTTGCAGGCAAGATGACCACACCCTCAAAATCACTTCTATCTTTGCTTGCTAGATGCTCGCTCTATTGCTATGCCTATGCTATGATACCCACCACTTGCTTTTCATGCCTCCCATATTGCCATGTTAAACCTCTAACCCACCTTCTCCTAGCAAACTGTTGTTTGGCTATGTTACCGCTTTGCTCAGCCCCTCTTATAGCGTTGCTAATTGCAGGTGAAGATTGGAGTTTGTTCATTGTTGGAACATGTTTATTGTTGGGATAACATTATTATATCTTGTCTATTTCAATGCACCTATATACTTGGTAAAGGGTGGAAGGATCGGCCTTATGCCTGGTGTTTTGTTCCACTCTTGACGCCCTAGTTTTGCATCATACCGGTGTTATGTTCCTTGATTTTGCGTTCCTTACACGGTTGGGTTATAATGGGAACCCCTTGACAGTTCGCCTTGAATAAAACTCCTCCAGCAAGGCCCAACATTGGTTTTACCATTTGCCACCTAGCCTTTTCTTTCCCTTGGGTTCTGCAGACTCAAGGGTCATCTTTATTTTAAAACCCCCAGGCCAGTGCTCCTCTGAGTGTTGGTCCAAAACTAGAGCCCCTTGCAGCGCCACCTCGGGGAAACTCGAGGGCTGGTTTTATTTGTACGGATTGCTTATCTGGTGTGCTCTGAGAACGAGATATGTGCAGCTCCTATCGGGATTTGTCGGCACATTCGGGTGGCTTTGCTGGACTTGTTTTACCATTGTCGAGATGTCTTGTAACCGGGATTCCGAGCCTGATCGGGTCTTCCTGGGAGAAGGAATATCCTTCGTTGACCATGAGAGCTTGTGATGGGATAAGTTGGGACACCCCTGCAGGGCTTTGAACTTTCGAAAGCCATGCCCGCGGTTTGGGCAGATGGGAATTTGTTAATGTCCGGTTGTAGAAAACCTGAAACTTAACTTAATTAAAATGCATCAACCGCGTGTGTAGCCGTGATGGTCTCTTCTCGGCGGGGTCCAAGAAGTGAACACGGTGTTGGAGTTATGCTTGAACGTAAGTAGTTTCAGGATCACTTCTTGATCACTTCTAGTTCTCGACCGTGCCTTGCCTTCCCTTCTCGCTCTCATTTGCGTATGTTAGCCACCATATATGCTAGTGCTTGCTGTAGCTCCACCTCACATACCTTTCACCTACCCATAAGCTTAAATAGTCTTGATCGCGAGGGTGTGAGATTGCTGAGTCCCCGTGACTCACAGATACTTCCAAAACCAGTTGCTGGTGATGCAACCGAGCTTAAGGAGTAGCTTGATGAAGATCTCGTTCATTGTGTTGTTTCGTTTCAGTTGATCAGTAGTGGAGCCCAGCTGGGGCGATCGGGGATCTATAGCATTAGGGGTAGTCTTCTTTTATTTTGGTTCCGTAGTCGGACCTTGATTGTATCTGGTTGATGTAATGCTATATTTATCTATTGTGTGAAGTGGCAATTGTAAGCCAACTCTGTACCTCTTTCTTATTCAGTACATGGGATGTGTAAAGATTACCCCTCTTGCGACATGCCTACAATGCGGTTATGCCTCTAAGTCGTGCTCCGACATGTGGGAGATATAGCCGCATCGTGGGTGTTACAAGTTGGTATCAGAGCCTTCCTCGACTTAGGAGCCCCCTGCTTGATCGAATCGCTAGCGTTGTTGAGTCTAGAAAAATGTTTTGAGTCATTTAGGATTATATATATCGGAGAGTAGGATTCTTTTTACTCCTTAGTCCCTTCGTCGCTCTGGTGAGGCATCCTGACGTAGAGTTTTGACTCTTCTCTTCTCAAATTTCACTAAAAAAAAATTTAGGATGACGCGGGTATCTTGGAATCGTTCCGATGGTTTTGTGACGAGAACATTGTTTTTGGTGCCTCCTCACATTTAGGGGTTGTGGCAGTGTCCCGGGGAGTTGAGCTCCGAGGTGTTGTCGTCACAATTTTATCATTGCAGTTATGGAATACCTGAGTTCGCCGACATCGAAAATCTCTTTTATGCAATTGTTGGCGAGATAACCTCGACGCCACCCAGTACTGGGGCGGGAGTTCGGGAGTATTGCCATAACTCGTATAACGGATTCTTTTCGAAGGTTGAGGTAAATGATTTCCGAAGGTTTCTTGGTTATGTGTTGAAGGATGGATACATCTGGATGTAGGATTTGTTTGTTTTGGGTGAGATATTATGCTTCCCCTGTATCCCCAACACCTGATTGCATAACCGGAAAGTTTCGGGAGTTTATAAGTAGGAATTCAAGTAGCTCTTAGGATATCTTTCCGACAGATGTATGATATGAAATTGGGGTTCCACATCTAGTGGTCCGCCTATCCACGGTTGGTTTTACAGTGGTCTTGTTGTGTCTTAAAGAGTCCTTGGCTACGCTGACTTGGGGACGCTTCGTATGTCATGTACACTGCCTTGTACATGATGGTGTTGTATGATCGAGTCCGTGTAGGCCCCACCACGAAAACTTCGGATGAAATCTCTATCATATGTTTGTTCCGGCTTATTCTGCAAGCCAATCCCTTGTTTTGTTTTGATTGTGGTATTCGAGGTTCTTCGAAGTCAAGTGTTGATTCCATACCTTTCCGAATTGGTGTTCTCTTACTCCGATGTGAATACCAATCCTTCATGATAATCGAGATTGTCATGTCAATTCTTTTCAACCGGCGCATCTCTCTTCAAGTGGATCCGTTCATTTTCAACATCCGCAAGATCCAATCTCAATTTTCTCAACAGTGTTCATTTCATCCATCCCAAGTTGTCTTTGTTGTCCCTCCCTCCCACCCTTTTCATTCAAGGACTCATATTTCTTAATCAACTATCATGTTATTGATGAGAAGTCTCTCCATTCATCATTCTTCATTCTCTTTCTTCTCCGGTGGATTCAATTCAAGTTTTGGTATTGAGTATAGTCCTTTCATTTTGCCCAATGCCTTCTCATGCCGGTGCACCTCTTAATCATCCACTTCTCACTATTCAATTGTTCCGGAGTGTTCAGGATATCTCTAAGATTCGTGTTTTCCAGTCTACTTTCGTTCAAGCTCTTTTGAGATTGGTATCTCATTCAAGCCTTTTAATTCAACCGGTGCATTCTCTCTTTTAAATCGTTCTACAGTGTTTCTTTCGAGTGGGCCCTAACCCACAGGTCTTTTCCCAGGATCTTACCCGACTCTTCTATTCTCCCAGAGCTTTTCAAATTCATCTCAAAGTTTGACGTAAGAATGAATTTTCATCAGTCAGATGTGTTTCTCCAAGATCTCTCAATTTCTTTTCATCGTTGGCTCAACCTCTTCACTTTTGATTCTTCCGGAGTGTCTAAACAATTCATGGTGGTGTCTCTCATCGTCATTCTCAACATTTGAAGACCGAAGAATAATTTTCCCTCCAAATTATATCCGTTCTCTCAAAGATTCATGGTGCTAGCTTGTTGCCATCCTCTCATAATTGTTTTCGATTGAGAGAATCCTTTTCACCCATTAGGAGCTATTCAAGAGTATTTTCAGTTTGATTCTCCGAAGCCCATCATTTCAGAAGACTTATTCATTCTCAGCTTTCAGCTATCATTCTCCAATTCTTACCGGTGCATCATTCAAGTATTCTCTTATCAGCTCTTGATCTCTTCGTTCTCTTGTATCTAAATTTCCCCAAGTATCTTTGTTCATTTTCAATTTCTTACCGGTGATTCATCTCTTTTCTTCGTTCCTTTTCAATTCTTATGGTGGTTCTTCCAAGATTCTTCTTCCTTCGTTTATCATATCAATGCATTTGTGCTCTCCAAATTCTACCGGTGGTTCGTTGAAGACCTTCTCAAGTTTGCGCTATATCTATCTTAATCTTTCTACAAGAATAAGTAGTATGCCAAATCCGTTGCTTGTCATCAATTTAATTGATGAAGGATAAGCATAATGTAATTCTTATTCTTGTTTCATCGAGTGAATTCAATTCCTTATTCCGGAGGTGCATCAAATTTTTGATCTCATTTGTTCATCTTTTTTTTCCGGAGTTCCAGGTTTTCCGCTTTATCTCATCATGAAGATCCATCTTAAATCATTACAAGGCTTCACCTTGTGTTTTCAACTTCTCTTTGTTTGATCATTCTTTTGTTACCGGAGTTCTTCATGGAGGCTCAACATGGTGGTTCATCAAGGATGTAATCATTATCGAAGTGTTCGTCGAGATTCTTTTCAGAGGAGCTCATGCATTCTTCATCTTGCAATCCGGAGTGCAATTCTTTCAAGCATATCTTTTGAGGTGGTGTTATGTCATTCTTGATAATTTCCCTTCGTGCTTCGTGATTCACAAGTTATCAAGAATGAGATATTTTAAATCCATCAATCTCGTCATTGGAGTTATCTTGGGTTATATTTCACTTAAAGCTTTCCCTAAGGATTTTGCTATTGTGAGGCGCATGAATGACCCAAGTTCTTCATTTATCCTTCCGGTGGAATAAGCTTCTCATCTCCTTGTTGATATCAATCCAATCTATTGTTTCCATTAGTGGCAGAATTTCACCTTATAATTTCGAGATGTTTTCTATAAGTCCACTACAAGCTTACTCTTTTCGTTGTTGGTTTTCCAACAACTCCGTTCGACCCTTCTTCTAAGGATGCCCTTTCAAACTCTTTTGTGGCAAAAGCTGCCATTTTCTTCTCCATCCTTTTCTTTCAATTATATATCTTCTATTTCTTTCTTCCGGAGGCATTGCGATGTTGCTCTCTTCAACCCATCTTCTTGTTTTGTCAGGATCGTGTTCTTTTCATGCTTATCTATTTAACCAGAGTTTTGTGTCATCTCTGCAAAAATCTTTTCATTTAATCAAGTTTAATTCACTTTTCAAACGGAGTGCTGTCCGAATGTGTTCTTCCTTGTTCCTCTTTCCTAACGGAGTGCTTTCAACTTCGTTCATCTCTGTTGCATTCTTTCTTTCAATATGTTCAACATCTCAAGGTTCATTGGTTTCACTCATTTGTCAAAGAAGCAACTTAGTTTACCTTTTCTCTCCCTCTTCCGTTTTCCCTCCGGTGCCATTCTAGATCTCGGGACGAGATCATCTCGTAGTGGTGGAGTGTTGTAACGCCCCGAGACCGATGTGCCAGGTGTGTTCCAGTTATTCGCTGTGGTTGATATGTCATTTGCTTGCGTGTCTTGCATTTCATATCATGTCATCATGTGCATCACATTTTCATACATGTTCATCTCATGCATCCGAGCATTTTCCCCATTGTCTGTCTTGCAATCCGGTGCCCCTATGTCCTCTGGTGTCCCCTTTTGACCTCTTTTCATGTGCGGGTGTTAAACGTTATCGGATTGGACCGAGACTTGCCAAGCGGCCTTGGTTCACTACCAGTAGACCGCCTGTCAAGTTTCGTGCCATTTGGACTTCGTTTGATACTCCAACGATTAACCGAGGGACCGTAAAGGCCACGTGTGTGTTGCAGCCCAACACCTTTCCAAAGTGGCCCAAAACCCACCAAAAATCCCTCCATCATCTCGGTCGTTCGATCACAATCGCGTGGCCGCAAACCACACCTCATTTGGACTCCCCTAGCTCCCTCTACCTATATATTTGCACCTCCCCCCGAAATTTCGCGCACTCTAACCCTAGTCTTCTTCCCACTCCGCCGCCGGACATGTTCGCGCCCACCGGACGAAATCGCGCCACCGCCCTAGCCTCTCCCGCGCTGCCACGTGTCCCACGCAGCCCCTCCGCCGCCGCGGCCCGCAAGGTCCACGGTCGGCCCGCCTGCGCCCGCGCTGGGCCCGAGCCGCGCCCCCGCGCTCCGCCGCCCGCTCCGCCGTACCCCGCCGCCTTCGCCGGAGATCCAATCCGCCGCGCCTCCCGTCTTCGTCTCTGGCTGCCGTCGGCAGCAGCACGCCAGGCCCGCGCCCTGCGCCGCCTCCTCCACTCCCGTCGGCGCCGCCTTCGTGCCTCGTCCCAATCCAGGAGGAGAGGAGCTCCTCCCGATCCAGCGTGCCGCCCCTGCCGGCGAGCTCCGAAGCACGTCACCTCCGCCCCAGATCCGGATGCCCCGTCGCTGATCTACCCGTTTCCGACGCCTCCCGCGCGTCCCTGGCCTTCGCAGTGTTGGGGAACGTTGCAGAAAACAAAAAAATTCCTACGGTTTCACCAAGATCCATCTATTCATCTAGCAACGAGTGATCGGATTGCATCTACATACCTTTGTAGATCACGCGCGGAAGCGTTCAAAGAACGGGGATGAGGAAGTCGTACTCGACGTGATCCAAATCACCGGATATCCTAGCGCCGAACGGATGGCACCTCCGCGTTGAACACACGTACGGTCAGTGTGACGTCTCCTCCTTCTTGATCCAGCAAGGGGGAAGGAGAGATTGAGGAAGATGGCTTCAGCAGCAGCACGACATCGTGGTGGTGGTGGAGCAGCAGTACTCCGGTAGGGCTTCGCCAAGCTCGTGACGGAGGAGGAGATGTGTTGGGGAGGGGAGGGGCTGCGCCTTGGATGTTCTCTGCAGCCCTCCCCTCACCCCTCTATTTATAGGGGAAGGAGGAAGGGGGCCGGCCCCCTCTAGATGAGATCTAGAGGGGGGCGGCGGCCAAGGGGAGGGGGGCTTGCCCCCCAAGCAAGGGGGCGCCCCCCCTTAGGGTTTCCCCCAACCCTAGGCGCATGGGCCCTAGGGGGAGTGGCGCCCCAATCCACTTTGGGCTGGATCCATAAGGCCCTCCGGGAGAGGTGGCCCCTCCCGGTGGACCCCCGGAACCCCTCCGGTGGCCCCGGTACAATACCGATATGCCCCCGAACCTTTCCGGTGACCGTATGACAACTTCCCATATATAATTCTTTACCTCCGGATTATTCCGGAACTCCTCGTGACGTCCAGGATCTCATCCGGGACTCCGAACAACTTTCGGATTACTGCATACTCATATCTATACAACCCTAGCGTCACCGAACCTTAAGTGTGTAGACCCTACGGGTTCGGGAGACAAGCAGACATGACCGAGACGACTCTCTGGTCAATAACCAACAGCGGGATCTGGATACCCATGTTGGCTCCCACATGCTCCTCGATGATCTCATCGGATGAACCACGATGTCGAGGACCTAATCAATCCCGTACTCAATTCCCTTTGTCAATCGGTACGTTACTTGCCCGAGACTCGATCGTCGGTATCCCAATACCTTGTTCAGTCTCGTTACCGGCAAGTCACTTTACTCGTACCGTAATGCATGATCCCGTGATCAACCACTTGATCACATTGAGCTCATTATGATGATGCATTACCGAGTGGGCCCAGAGATACCTCTCCGTCATACGGAGTGACAAATCCCAGTCTCGATTCGTGCCAACCCAACAGACACTTTCGGAGATACCTGTAATGTACCTTTATAGTCACCCAGTTACGTTGTGACGTTTGGCACACCCAAGGCACTCCTACGGTATCCGGGAGTTGCACAATCTCATGGTCTAAGGAAATGATACTTGACATCCAGAAAAGCTACAGCAAACGAACTACACGATCTTTGTGCTATGCTTAGGTTTGGGTCTTGTCCATCACATCATTCTCCTAATGATGTGATCCCGTTATCAATGACATCCCCATGTCCATAGCCAGGAAACCATGACTATCTGTTGATCAACGAGCTAGTCAACTAGAGGCTCACTAGGGACACATTATGGTCTATGTATTCACACATGTATTACGATTTCCGGACAATACAATTATAGCATGAATAATAGACAATTATCATGAACAAGGAAATATAATAATCATTTTATTATTGCCTCTAGGGCATATTTCCAACAGTCTCCCACTTGCACTAGAGTCAATCATCTAGTTACATTGTGATGAATCGAACACCCATGGAATTCTGGTGTTGATCATGTTTTGCTCTAGGGAGAGGTTTAGTCAACGGATCTGCTACATTCAGGTCCGTATGTACTTTACAAATCTCTATGTCTCCATTTTGAACACTTTCACGAATGGAGTTGAAGCGACGCTTGATATGCCTGGTCTTCCTGTGAAACCTGGGCTCCTTGGCAAGGGCAATAGCTCCAGTGTTGTCACAGAAGAGAGTCATCGGGCCCGACGCATTGGGTATGACTCCTAGGTCGGTAATGAACTCCTTCACCCAGACTGCTTCGTGTGCTGCCTCCGAGGCTGCCATGTACTCCGCTTCACATGTAGATCCCGCCACAACGCTTTGCTTGCAACTGCACCAGCTTACTGCCCCACCATTCAAAATATACACGTATCCGGTTTGTGACTTAGAGTCATCCAGATCTGTGTCGAAGCTAGCATCGACGTAACCCTTTACGACAAGCTCTTCGTCACCTCCATAAACGAGAAACATTTCCTTAGTCCTTTTCAGGTACTTCAGGATATTTTTGACCGCTGTCCAGTGTTCCATGCCGGGATTACTTTGGTACCTTCCTACCAAACTCACGGCAAGGTTTACATCAGGTCTGGTACACAGCATAGCATACATGATAGACCCTATGGCCGAGGCATAGGGGACGACACTCATCTTTTCTCTATCTTCTGCCGTGGTCGGGCATTGAGCCAAGCTCAATCTCGTACCTTGCAATACAGGCAAGAACCCCTTCTTTGACTGATCCATTTTGAACTTCTTCAATATCTTGTCAAGGTACGTACTCTGTGAAAGACCAATGAGGCGTCTCGATCTATCTCTATAGATCTTGATGCCTAATATATAAGCAGCTTCTCCAAGGTCCTTCATCGAAAAACACTTGTTCAAATAGGCCTTTATGCTTTCCAAGAATTCTATATCATTTCCCATCAACAGTATGTCATCCACATACAATATGAGAAATGCTACAGAGCTCCCACTCACTTTCTTGTAAATGCAGGCTTCTCCATAAGTCTGCATAAACCCAAACGCTTTGATCATCTCATCAAAGCGAATGTTCCAACTCCGAGATGCTTGCACCAGCCCATAAATCGAGCGTTGGAGCTTGCACACCTTGTCAGCATTCTTAGGATCAACAAAACCTTCCGGCTGCATCATATACAGTTCTTCCTTAAGATAACCATTAAGGAATGCCGTTTTGATGTCCATTTGCCATATCTCATAATCATAGTATGCGGCAATTGCTAACATGATTCGGACGGACTTCAGCTTTGCTACGGGAGAGAATGTCTCATCGTAGTCAACCCCTTGAACTTGTCGATAACCCTTAGCGACAAGCCTAGCTTTATAGATGGTCACATTACCATCCGCGTCTGTCTTCTTCTTAAAGATCCATTTATTTTCTATGGCTCGCCGATCATCGGGCAAGTCAGTCAAAGTCCATACTTCGTTTTCATACATGGATCCTATCTCGGATTTCATGGCTTCCAGCCATTTGTCGGAATCCGGGCCCGCAATCGCTTCTTCATAGTTCGAAGGTTCACCGTTGTCTAACAACATGATTTCCAAGACAGGGTTGCCGTACCACTCTGGTGCGGAACGTGTCCTTGTGGACCTTCGAAGTTCAGTAGGAGCTTGATCAGAAGTATCTTGATCATCATCATTAACTTCCTCTCTAATTGGTGCAGGCACCACAGGAACATTTTCCTGAGTTGCGCCACTTTCCGGTTCAAGAGGCAATACTTCATCAAGTTCTACTTTCCTCCCACTTACTTCTTTCGAGAGAAACTCTTTCTCTAGAAAGGATCCATTCTTGGCAACAAAGATCTTGCCTTCGGATCTGAGGTAGAAGGTATACCCAATAGTTTCTTTAGGGTATCCTATGAAGACGCATTTTTCCGACTTGGGTTCGAGCTTTTCAGGTTGAAGTTTCTTGACATAAGCATCGCATCCCCAAACTTTTAGAAACGACAGCTTAGGCTTCTTCCCAAACCATAATTCATACGGTGTCGTCTCAACGGATTTCGACGGAGCCCTATTTAAAGTGAATGCGGCAGTCTCTAAAGCATAGCCCCAAAATGACAGCGGTAAATCGGTAAGAGACATCATAGATCGCACCATATCTAATAGAGTGCGATTACGACGTTCGGACACACCATTACGCTGAGGTGTTCCAGGCGGCGTGAGTTGTGAAACTATTCCACATTTTCTTAAGTGTGTACCAAATTCGTGACTCAAGTATTCTCCTCCACGATCTGATCGCAAAAACTTGATTTTTCTGTCACGTTGATTCTCAACCTCACTCTGAAATTCCTTGAACTTTTCAAAGGTTTCAGACTTGTGTTTCATTAAGTAGATATACCCATATCTACTCAAGTCATCAGTGAGGGTGAGAACATAACGATAGCCACCACGAGCCTCAACACTCATTGGACCGCACACATCAGTATGTATGATTTCCAATAGGTTGGTTGCTCGCTCCATTGTTCCTGAGAACGGAGTCTTGGTCATCTTACCCATGAGGCATGGTTCGCACGTGTCAAATGATTCGTAATCAAGAGACTCTAAAAGTCCATCTGTATGGAGCTTCTTCATGCGTTTGACACCTATGTGACCAAGGCGGCAGTGCCACAAGTATGTGGGACTATCATTATCAACCTTACATCTTTTGGCATTCACACTATGAATATGTGTAGCATTACGCTCGAGATTCATTAAGAATAAACCATTCACCATAGGAGCATGACCATAAAACATATCTCTCATATAAATAGAACAACCATTATTCTCGGATTTAAATGAGTAGCCATCTCGTATTAAACGAGATCCTGATACAATGTTCATGCTCAAACTTGGCACTAAATAACAATTATTGAGGTTCAAAACTAATCCCGTAGGTAAATGTAGAGGTAGCGTGCCGACGGCGATCACATCGACCTTGGAACCATTCCCGACGCGCATCGTCACCTCGTCCTTCGCCAATCTCCGCTTATTCCGCAGCTCCTGCTTTGAGTTACAAATGTGAGCAACTGCACCGGTATCAAATACCCAGGAGCTACTACGAGTATTGGTAAGGTACACATCAATTACATGTATATCACATATACCTTTCGTTTTGCCGGCCTTCTTGTCCGCTAAGTATTTGGGGCAGTTCCGCTTCCAGTGACCACTTCCCTTGCAATAAAAACACTCAGTCTCGGGCTTGGGTCCATTCTTTGGCTTCTTCCCGGCAGCTTGCTTACCGGGCGCGGCAACTCCCTTGCCGTCCTTCTTGAAGTTCTTCTTACCCTTGCCTTTCTTGAACTTAGTGGTTTTATTCACCATCAACACTTGATGGTCCTTTTTGACTTCTACCTCTGCTGATTTCAGCATTGCAAATACTTCAGGAATGGTCTTTTCCATCCCCTGCATATTGAAGTTCATCACAAAGCTCTTGTAGCTTGGTGGAAGCGACTGGAGGATTCTGTCAATGACCGCGTCATCCGGGAGATTAACTCCCAGCTGAGTCAAGCGGTTATGTAACCCAGACATAGTGAGTATGTGCTCACTGACAGAACTATTTTCCTCCATCTTACAGCTGAAGAACTTGTCGGAGACTTCATATCTCTCGACCCGGGCATGAGCTTGGAAAACCATTTTCAGCTCTTCGAACATCTCATATGCTCCGTGTCGCTCAAAACGCTTTTGGAGCCCCGGTTCTAAGCTGTAAAGCATGCCGCACTGAACGAGGGAGTAATCATCAGCACGTGTCTGCCAAGCGTTCATAACGTCTTGGTTCTGTGGGACGGGTGCGTCACCTAGCGGTGCTTCTAGGACATAATCTTTCTTGGCAGCTATGAGGATGATCCTCAGGTTCCGGACCCAGTCCGTATAGTTGCTGCCATCGTCTTTCAGCTTGGTTTTCTCTAGGAACGCGTTGAAGTTGAGGACAACGTTGGCCATTTGATCTACAAGACATATTGTAAAGATTTTAGACTAAGTTCATGATAATTAAGTTCATCTAATCAAATTATTCAATGAACTCCCACTTAGATAGACATCCCTCCAGTCATCTAAGTATAACATGATCCGAGTTAACTAGGCCGTGTCCGATCATCACGTGAGACGGACTAGTCAACATCGGTGAACATCTTCATGTTGATCGTATCTTCTATACGACTCATGCTCGACCTTTCGGTCTTCTGTGTTCCGAGGCCATGTCTGTACATGCTAGGCTCGTCAAGTCAACCTAAGTGTTTCGCGTGTGTAAATCTGTCTTACACCCGTTGTATGTGAACGTTGGAATCTATCACACCCGATCATCACGTGGTGCTTCGAAACAACGAACTGTCGCAACGGTGCACAGTTAGGGGGAACACTTTCTTGAAATTATTATGAGGGATCATCTTATTTACTACCGCCGTTCTAAGTAAACAAGATGCAAAAACATGATAAACATCACATGCAATCAAATAATAATAGTGACATGATATGGCCAATATCACATAGCTCCTTGATCTCCATCTTGGGGCTCCATGATCATCTTGTCACCGGCATGACACCATGATCTCCATCATCGTGTCTCCATGAAGTTGCTCGCCAACTATTACTTCTACTACTATGGCTAACGCGTTTAGCAATAAAGTAAAGTAATTTACATGGCGTTTCTCAATGACACGCAGGTCATACAAAAAATAAAGACAACTCCTATGGCTCCTGCCGGTTGTCATACTCATCGACATGCAAGTCGTGATTCCTATTACAAGAACATGATCTCATACATCACATATATATCATTCATCATTCATCACAACTTTGGCCATATCACATCACAAATCACTTGCTGCAAAAACAAGTTAGACGTCCTCTAATTGTTGTTGCAAGTTTTACGTGGCTGCAAAAGGGTTCTAGCAAGAACGTTTTCTTACCTACGTAATAGCCACAACGTGATTTGTCAACTTCTATTTACCCTTCATAAGGACCCTTTTCATCGAATCCGCTCCAACTAAAGTGGGAGAGACAGACACCCGCTAGCCACCTTATGCAACTAGTGCATGTCAGTCGGTGGAACCAGTCTCACGTAAGCGTACGTGTAAGGTCGGTCCGGGCCGCTTCATCCCACAATACCGCTGAAGCAAGATAAGACTAGTAGCGGCAAGAAAGTTGACAACATCTACGCCCACAACAAATTGTGTTCTACTCGTGCAAGGAGAACTACGCATAGACCTAGCTCATGATGCCACTGTTGGGGAACGTTGCAGAAAACAAAAATTTTCCTACGGTTTCACCAAGATCCATCTATGAGTTCATCTAGCAACGAGTGATCGGATTGCATCTACATACCTTTGTAGATCACGCGAGGAAGCGTTCAAAGAACGGGGATGAGGAAGTCGTAATCGACGTGATCCAAATCACCGGAGATCCTAGCGCCGAACGGACGGCACCTCCGCGTTCAACACATGTACAGTCAGCGTGACGTCTCCTCCTTCTTGATCCAGCAAGGGGGAAGGAGAGGTTGAGGAAGATGGCTCCAGCAGCAGCACGACGGCGTGGTGGTGGTGGAGCAACAGTACTCTGGCAGGGCTTCGCCAAGCTCGTGACGGAGGAGGAGATGTGTTGGGGAGGGGAGGGGCTGCGCCTTGGATGTTCTCTGCAGCCCTCCCCTCACCCCTCTATTTATAGGGGAAGGAGGAAGGGGGCCGGCCCCCTCTAGATGGATCTAGAGGGGGGGCAGCGGCCAAGGGAAGGGGGGCTTGCCCCCCAAGCAAGGGCCCCCCCCCTTAGGGTTTCCCCCAACCCTAGGCGCATGGGCCCTAGGGGGAGTGGCGCCCCAGCCCACTTTGGGCTGGATCCCTTCCTCATACAGCCCATAAGGCCCTCCGGGAGAGGTGGCCCCTCCCGGTGGACCCCCGGAACCCCTCCGGTGGCCCCGGTACAATACCGATATGCCCCCGAACCTTTCCGGTGACCGTATGACAACTTCCCATATATAATTCTTTACCTCCGGATTATTACGGAACTCCTCGTGACGTCCAGGATCTCATCCGGGACTCCAGACAACTTTTAGATTACTGCATACTCATATCTATACAACCCTAGCGTCACCGAACCTTAAGTGTGTAGACCCTACGGGTTCGGGAGACAAGCAGACATGACCGAGACGACTCTCTGGTCAATAACCAACAGCGGGATCTGGATACCCATGTTGGCTCCCACATGCTCCTCGATGATCTCATCGGATGAACCACGATGTCGAGGACCTAATCAATCCCGTACTCAATTCCCTTTGTCAATCGGTACGTTACTTGCCCGAGACTCGATCGTCGGTATCCCAGTACCGAGTGGGCCCAGAGATACCTCTCCGTCATACGGAGTGACAAATCCTAGTCTCGATTCGTGCCAACCCAACAGATACTTTCGGAGATACCTGTAATGTACCTTTATAGTCACCCAGTTACGTTGTGACGTTTGGCACACCCAAGGCACTCCTACGGTATCCGGGAGTTGCACAATCTCATGGTCTAAGGAAATGATACTTGACATCCAGAAAAGCTACAGCAAACGAACTACACGATCTTTGTGCTATGCTTAGGTTTGGGTCTTGTCCATCACATCATTCTCCTAATGATGTGATCCTGTTATCAATGACATCCCCATGTCCATAGCCAGGAGACCATGACTATCTATTGATCAACGAGCTAGTCAACTAGAGGCTCACTAGGGACACATTATGGTCTATGTATTCACACATGTATTACGATTTCCGGACAATACAATTATAGCATGAATAATAGACAATTATCATGAACAAGGAAATATAATAATCATTTTATTATTGCCTCTAGGGCATATTTCCAAGACGCAGCCCTTGCCGGAGCTCCTCAACCGCTAACACCGGCGAGCCATGTCCTCCTGCTCGTGCAGGAGCGCGAGGAGGACGTAGACCGTGCTCCCCAATGCCACGAGGGCCCCGTGCGCAGGCCCATCTCCACCGGCCCGCATTGCCTCCTCTTCCCTGGTCCAGGTCCAGCAAGGTGAGGCCCGGTCCGTCCCTCTATCCTCCGCTCGTCCTCTTTTTCTTTCAAAATCCGGTTAAGTCCCTAACAATTCTGATGCATATTTCATCGCATCATAACTTTACACCCGTGGCTTCGTTTTGGGCGTGTAGCATACCAAATTGTTCGCCTCGACGAGTACTTCATTTCATTCCATTGCACCATGTTCATTTGAGTTCATCTTGATGCCCTAAATGCTGTTGCAAGAGGGCTATGCAATGTTAGTTTCAGATTCTTATCAGGATTTGGACATTTGTCATTTTTGCCATGATTAATGTGTGTCTCCTATGAACTTGAGCCCTACATGTGTTTTGAAGTATACCATGCCATCTTTACAGGGGTGTATGCCATGTAATTTTGTGATATCTGTGGTGACTAGCACAAGCATGCAAAGTAGCTCTCGTAATGTTGCTGATTTTAGGGACTTAGAAATCTTCCAAGTCTTTGCCCTGTTTATAATTTTATGCCATGTATTCATGTTGCTACAGAGTGATCAATGCCTCTTTTGAGCATGATCAGTAAGGATGTTTTGTAGATATTGTTATGCTATATCTATCCATGTCATTGTTTGCATTTTTGGAGCACCCTAGCTTCACTCAACTAAGCTCTACTTTTGCTATAAAATGTTCCTGACAGATTGTTTACATGCTATTCAATTTTGCCGAGGTTGTTGTAGTTGATCCATGCATGCTATGAGATTGTTCTTGCTATGTTGAGCTTATTCATCATGTCTTCTTGCTGAATGTATGCTTAGTTTGTCATGCAATGCCTTGTGGTGAGTGCATCGAGCTCGTAAACATGCCTACTTAATATTTGTTTTGCCATGTTCCAGTTTTCTACTAAGTTTCAATCTGTTAACTTAAGTTGCTATGTTCACATGGTTGCCATTGTATCTTCTGATCCCGTTTTGGCTTATGGTCAGTAAGGGACTTTTGGTGTATGCTTTGAGTAGCTTCATGTCATGCTTTGCTTTGCCACGATATGTTCCTGTAGCTTGTGGTTATCTTGCTCTAAACATTGCTTCCTGATGTTAAATTCTAGGCATGTTGTTTTTTCCACTAAGTCTGTAACCTGTTATCTTTTGCACTTTTGCCATGCTTGTTTGAACCTGCTATTGTGTGATTTAGCCGTAGCTCAGTGTTTATCTTTTGTCAAGCATCTTGAGTGGATCCCTGCCATGTATTTTGTTGCTATCTTAGAGTGCAGTAGCTTGTTGTTCTTGATGCATTTAGATGGCCTCGTGCTGTTAATCGCAACTTTGCGCCATTATTGTTTTGCTTGCCATTTGCAAACCGTGCATCCGATTCCGGTGATCTTTATATCGATTTCAACCGAAATCAACTCCTCTTTCCAGTGGCACTCTTGGATTTACGAGTTGAGGCCAGGTTCAATCTTTCCTTTCCGAAACATGCATATGCATTGCATATCGCATCCCGCATGTCATGCCATGTTTTGCATCATGTTGCTTGTGCATTGCACGTGGTTGATTGTGTCTCCCTTTGCTTGTGTTATTGCTTTGGGTAGAGCCGGGAGACGAGTACGTGATCGAGGAACCCGTTGAGTACTCTTACGGGGATCAAGCTAACATCAACTTGGAGAACTTTGCAGGCAAGATGACCATATCCTCGAAATCACTTCTATCTTTGCTTGCTAGATGCTCGCTCTATTGCTATGCCTATGCTATGATACCTACCACTTGCTTATCATGCCTCCCATATTGCCATGTCAAACCTCTAACCCACCTTGTCCTAGCAAACCGTTGTTTGGCTATGCTACCGCTTTGCTCAGCACCTCTTATAGCGTTGCTAGTTGCAGGCGAAGATTGGAATTTGTTCCTTGTTGAAACATGTTTATTGTTGGGATATCATTATTATATCTTGTCTATTTTAATGCACCTATATACTTGGTAAAGGGTGGAAGGCTCGGCCTTATGCTGGTGTTTTGTTCCACTCTTGCCGCCCTAGTTTTCCGTCATACCGGTGTTATGTTCCTTGATTTTGCGTTCCTTACATGGTTGGGTTATAATGGGAACCCCTTGACAGTTCGCCTTGAATAAAACTCCTCCAGCAAGGCCCAACATTGGTTTTACCATTTGCCACCTAGCCTTTTCTTTCCCTTAGGTTCTGCAGACTCAAGGGTCATCTTTATTTTAAAAACCCCGGGCCAGTGCTCCTCTGAGTGTTGGTCGAAAACTAGAGCCCCTTGCAGCGCCACCTCGGGGAAACTCGAGGGCTGGTTTTAGTTGTACGGATTGCTTATCCGGTGTGCCCTGAGAACGAGATATGTGCAGCTCCTATCGGGATTTGTCGGCACATTCGGGTGGCTTTGCCGGACTTGTTTTACCATTGTCGAGATGTCTTGTAACCATGATTCCTAGCCTGATCGGGTCTTCCTGGGAGAAGGAATATCCTTCATTGACCGTGAGAGCTTGTGATGGACTAAGTTGGGACACCCCTGCAGGGTTTTGAACTTTCGAAAGCCGTGCCCGCGGTTATGGGCAGATGGGAATTTGTTAATGTCCGGTTGTAGAAAACCTGAAACTTAACTTAATTAAAATGCATCAACCGCATGTGTAGCCGTGATGGTCTCTTCTCAGCGGGGTCCGGGAAGTGAACACGGTGTTGGAGTTATGCTTGAACGTAAGTAGTTTCAGGATCACTTCTTGATCACTTCTAGTTCTCGACCGTGCCTTGCCTTCTCTTCTCGCTCTCATTTGTGTATGTTAGCCACCATATATGCTAGTGCTTGCTGCAGCTCCACCTCACATACCTTTTACCTACCCATAAGCTTAAATAGTCTTGATCAAGAGGGTGTGAGATTGCTGAGTCCCCGTGACTCACAGATACTTCCAAAACCAGTTGCAGGTGCCGATGATACCGTGCAGGTGACGCAACCGAGCTCAAGGAGGAGCTCGATGAAGATCTCGTTCATTGTGTTGTTTCATTTCAGTTGATCAGTAGTGGAGCCCAATTGGGGCGATCGGGGATCTGTAGCATTAGGGGTAGTCTTCTTTTATTTTGGTTCCGTAGTCGGACCTTGATTGTATCTGGTTGATGTAATGCTATATTTATGTATTGTGTGAAGTGGCGATTGTAAGCCAAGTCTGTACTTCTTTCTTATTCAGTACATGGGATGTGTAAAGATTACCCCTCTTGCGACATGCCTACAATGCGGTTATGCCTCTAAGTCGTGCTCCGACACGTGGGAGATATAGCCGCATCGTGAGTGCTACACTAAAATAGCTAAAGAGGCTTCTTGATCAAAAACATAACCCTTGGGAATAACAAGTGATTCTTCATCATCACTTTCATTAGTATTATTAGATTCAATATTTCCAATCTCTCTAGCCCTAGCAAGTTGTTCATCAAGAAATTCACCAAGTGGCACGGTAGTATCAAGCATAGAAGTTGTTTCATCATAAGTATCATGTATAGCAGAAGTAGCATCATCAATAACATGCGACATATCAGAACGAATAGCAGAAGCATGTTTAGGTGTCGCAAGCTTACTCAAAACATAAGGTGAATCAAGTGCAGAGCTAGATGGCAGTTCCTTACCCCCCCCCCTCGCAGTTGAGGGATAAATCTTGGTTCTTGGATCTTTCAAGTTCTTCATAATGATAAGCAGATATAAATCCCAAGTGACTCAAAGAATAGAGCTATGCTCCTCGGCAACGGCGCCAGAAAATAGTCTTGATAACCCGCAAGTATAGGGGATCGCAACAATTTTCGATGGTAAAGTATTCAAGTCAAATTTATTGATTCGACACAAGGGGAGCCAAAGAATACTCTCAAGTATTAGCAGCTGAGTTGTCAATTCAACAACACATGGAAACTTAATATCTGCAGCAAAGTGTTTAGTAGTAAAGTAATATCATAGTAGTGGTAACGGTAGCAAAAGGTAACAATAGTAAAAGTAATGTTTTTGGTGTTTTGTAATGATGATAGCAATAGCAACGGGAAAGTAAATAAGCGAAGAACAATGTATGGAAAGCTCGTAGACAATGGATCGGTGATAGAGAATTATGCCGGATGCGGGTCATCATGTAACAGTGTAACCTAGGGTGACACAGAACTAGCTCCAGTTCATTGATATAATGTAGTCATGTATTCCGAATATAGTCATACATGCTTATGGAAAAGAACTCGCATGACATCTTTTGTCCTACCCTCTCGTGGCAGCGGGGTCCTTACGGAAACTAAGGGATATTAAGGCCTCCTTTTAATAGAGTACCGGAACAAAGCATTAACACATAGTGAATACATGAACTCCTCAAACTACGGTCATCACCGGTAAATATCCTGATTATTGTCACTTCGGGGTTAACGGATCATAACACATAATAGGTGACTATAGACTTGCAAGATAGGATCAAGAACACTCATATATTGATGAAAACATAATAGGTTCAGATCTGAAATCATGGCACTCGGGCCCTAGTGACAAGCATTAAGCATAGCAAAGTCATAGCAACATCAATCTCAGAACATAATGGATACTAGGGATCAAACCCTCATAAAACTAACTCGATTACATGATAGAACCCATCCAACCCATCACCGTCCAGCAAGCCTATGATGGAATTACGCACGCACGATGGTGAGCATCATGAAATTGGTGATGGAGGATGGTTGTTGGTGATGATGGCGACGGATTCCCCTCTCCGGAGCTCCAAACGGACTCCATATCGGCCCTCCCGAGAGGTTTTAGGGCTTGGCGGCGGCTCTGTATCGTAAAACGTGATGATTTCTTCTCTCTGATTTTCTCTCTCCGAAACACAATATATAGAGTTGGAGTTGGAGTCGGAGAGGCACCAGGGGGCCCATGAGGTAGGGGGGCCTGCCCTAGGGGGGCAGGCGCGCCCCCACCCTCATGGAGAGGTGGTGGGCCCCCTGGCCTTCATCTTTTGCAGGTATTTTTTATATTTTCCAAAAAGCTGCTCCGTGAAGTTTCAGGTCATTCCGAGAACGTTTGTTTCTGCACATAAATAACACCATGGTAATTCTGCTGAAAACAGCGTCAGTCCGGGTTAGTTCCATTCAAACCATGCAAGTTAGAGTCCAGAATAAGGGCAAAAGTGTTTGAAAAAGTAGATACGACGGAGATGTATCATCTTGCATGCCGATGCCGCTCACGGGGCGGACCTTGACGCTCTCAAGGATGGCACAAAACTTGTTGCACTCTTGTTGGATCACCCTCCACCGCTTGGAAATGGAGACCCACCCGCGCGTGCTCACAAATTGGTAAGGTGTAAACTTCTTGCGCTCATGAAACTCGCGGTGCACACGAGTCCAAAAGGTCGAATGCTTTTGCTCGGCGCCCGTCTTTGGGTCTTGTCCATGTCTCGCCAACACTCGCAAAGAAGCTTGTCCTCGGCAGCTGTGTACGCCTTCGTGCACTTGCTCTTGCGCTTTGGCTTAGGACCGGCGGCTTGGTTGGCGAGCTTGTCCTCGAACAAAGGCTCCACTTCGATGTCGCACTCGTCCTCTTCCTCTAGCCCATAGTCGTCCGGGAACTCATGGTCGAGGGGGAAGCCGTCCAGGTCGATGCCGACCTGATCACGCATGAAGGCCGCCTAATCAGGATCATAGCCAGCGGCCGGCGTGAACGCCCCGCGGCCATCCTGGCTTTGTGTCTTGTCAGGATCTAAGCCAGCGTCCGGCGCACCATCCTCGAAGATGAGGTTTTGCATGTAGTCCTCGTCGACGGCGGACGACATTTCCTCGAACAGTTTACGGGCGTCCGGGAGCCCACCGGTCGGCGTCTATCGCGCACGTTTCCTCGTGCCACCGGACGACGAGCCACCGACCACCGGGGTGGCTTTGAGGTCGATGGGCGCGGGCGCGGGCGTGGAAGGTGCGACCACGCTCACATCGGGTGAGCACTCCCCGGAGAGGCGGGAGGCCTGCGGGTAGACGTGGAAGCCGGGGACCGGGTTGCAAGCCGACGCGCGGGTGAGTCGGGCATCACCATCCGAGGAAACGCCGACGAGCCGGTGCTGGCCGCGGCGACGGCGGCTTGGAGGATGCTTAGCATGTAGAGCCTCCCTCGTTGCCGCGGCGACGCGGGCGTTGGTGAACTCCAGATGCGCGGCGGCGACAGCGGCGGCCTGCGCGGCGGCCTCGTACCCCGCATCCGCGGCGTGCCTCCGGCCCTTTCTCTTGGCCGACTCCCTTGCCCGCTGTTCGGGCGTCAGCGCCTTCTTTGGCTTGGTCGTGGCGGCGGTCTTGTGCGGGGCATGAGGCTTGCCTTTCCCGAAGGGGGCGACGACGCCGGACGAGGCGAGGGAGGCGAGGCCGACGGCGGCGTCGAGGTCGAGGTCGATGGCGTCCTCCATGGCTGGTTGGGGGCGGGGGCGCGCGCGGGCGGGAGCGTTTTTGAAGAAAATGGGAGGAAATGGTGGTGGCTGCCACCGACCGGCGGGTCCGGGGAGAGGAGTAGGCGCGCGCGCGTCCGTCTCGTGTCCGCGCCGATGCAAATCCGGCTTAAAATTAGGCCTGCAATGGGTCGTTCACGGACGAAAAACGGATACGCGTCCGTTTGGGTCGGCGCGTTGGGTCGCCACTTTTATCCGCGCTGATCTAAACAAACGCGAACGGACGAAATAGATCGCCCCATTAAAGTTGCTCTAATAGCTAAAGCTGTACCAAACCTTCTCCTCTAAATCAACGAAACGTTGCGATGATACCATTTCATAAAAAGAAGGTACCCTGATTTTCTTTTCTTAGATTCTCTATAGTTCCCACGGATGCACGAGTGCATTAATTATTCACGTCCTTGTGCACTGCATTTTGGTGGTTGCAAGGATTAATGGAGGCCATGATTCTGCGCCCGACCTGTCTGTGTGCAAGTGCGAGGATGGTGACACAAGGATTCCCTTTTGGGTAGGTAGGCGGGTGCCAAAAACGCTCCAAGCAATTGAGCATCACTTCATCATCTCATTGCCGTGTTTGTTATCCGGTGTTTGTTTGTTCTGGTTGTTGCATGCCCTTGATTGTTGTTTCTTAATTTTCGCACGTACTCGTTCAGTTTCGTTGATTGGTGTCGGTAAAAAGATTAGCTAGTGCACCCGTTGATTCAGATTGCACCTTGCCGATGCTGTCACGATAAGTACTAGCTGTAAGTAGTAATAATGTGCGTGTGGCCATCATCTTTGTCATGGCAATACAGTAATAACAACCATGCAAATGAACTGCATGCTCCAAATAAGATGAAGACGGACAGTAGTTTGCGAGCATTGGAAGGCTTGTGGAGGTTTAGCATGTAAGATTATTGGGAAGCGTTAAACCCTTTTCTCGGGCCGCACTTGTATTTATATTGGCAATGCCGTGGCTTACAAGAAGGGAACGATCGATAGATCGATTACAGAGAAGATCGGTAAAGATTACAGAGAAGGTCGGTAAAGTGTAGAAGAAGAGATAGAGAAGAGATACAAGTTTAAACAGAAGAGTCCTCTCTCTATACAATTCTGTCTCTATAATTATTCCAACTCTCCCCCTCAATCTAAACCTACGGAACGCCAAGGTTGAGATAGAACTTGAACTCATCCAGCCTTCTCATAGTGAGGGGTTTTGTAAAGCCATCAGCCAGTTGATTACTAGTGGGTATAAACTTGATATCAAGCAGTTTGTGAGCTACTCTTTCTCTGACGAAATGGAAATCAACCTCAATATGTTTAGTCCGTGCATGGAAAACAGGATTAGCTGAAAGGTAGGTTGCACTAATATTATCACACCATAACCTTGCAGCTTGTGGAGTCTTAATACCGAGCTCATAAAGCAAAGTTTGAATCCACATGACTTCAGCAGTGGCATTTGCTAGAGCCTTATACTCTGCTTCAGTACTTGACCTTGAAACTGTAGTATGTTTCCTTGCACTCCACGATATAAGATTTGTTCCCAGAAAAACAGCAAATCCACCTGTAAACCTCCTATCATCAGGACATCCTGCCCAGTCTGCATCTGAGTAAGCAGTCACAAGCATAGACGAAGACTTGACAATTCTAAGTCCAAGTCCTTCTGAGAACTTTAGATACCTCACAATTCTTTTAACCGCAGTCCAATGAGTAGTAGTAGGTGCATGCAAAAATTGACACACTATGTTTATGGAGTAAGAAATATCAGGACGTGTAAGAGTCAAATATTGTAATGCACCCACAACACTTCTAATAGTTTGTTGCATCCTCAGGCCCAAGTGCTTCTCCACTATCAATTGTGAGTTCCTCTGAAGTTGAGATTGGTGTACTTACAGGTTTGTAGTTTTCTAGCCCTACTCTCCTGAGTATATCATGAGCATATTTCTCCTGTGAAAGAAGTATACCATCTTTTATCTGTTTGACCTCTATGCCAAGGAAATAACGAAGATCTCCTAGATCCTTAAGAGCAAACTCCATCTTTAAATCCTTAAGCAAACAAGTGGTAGCATCTGAACTTGAACTAGCAACAATAATGTCATCAACATATACTAGAACATAAATAATGACATGTCTTTTTTGATAGAAAAACAATGAGGTATTTGCCTTAGATGGTGTAAACCCAAGTTGTTGTAACTGAGTGCTCAATCTTGAGTACCAGGCTCTTGGGGCCCGTTTCAAACCATATAAAGCCTTATCTAACTTGCAAACAAAATGAGGTGAGCTTTTGTTCTCATAACCTGGTGGTTGCCGCATAAAAACCTCTTCTTTCAGAACACCATGAAGAAACGCGTTCTGAACATCTAGCTGCCTTAAACTCCAACCCTTGGAAACCGCAACAAATAGAACAAGTCGGATAGTAGCTGCTTAACAACAAGACTGAAAATATCATCATAGTCAATACCAAATCTCTGCTTGACACCTTTCGCAACTAACCTTGCCTTATACCTGTCTATGCTTCCATCAGATTTCCTCTTAATTTTGTATACCCACTTGCAACCTATGACATTTATGCCCTTTGTTGGTGGTAGTAGACGCCAAGTTTTGTTTTTCATAAGTGCTTCATATTTAACATCCATGGCCTTTTTCCATTCCTTACTAGCAAGTGCATCATGCAAATGAGTTGGCTCACCCATACTAGTGAGAAAGGCACGTTTAATTTTATCATACCTTATAGTGCCATCAGTGTATTCCTTCTTTTTAACAATACAGGACTGAGATCTCGTGTGTCGAAGTGGAATACCTGGTGCATTAGACTCCTCAGCCGAATTCCCAACCGCAGAAGATCCGGCCGGATCCGCTGTACCAGACTGATCTGGATCTGCTGCGTCAGATCGCGCTAGATCCGAGACGACAGGGATCTCCCGCGCGATCAGTGCTCCAGTGGAACCACGCCGCGTGTCGCCCTCGCTGGTTGTATCCTCGGACGCGCAGGGCGAGCCGTTGGTGCTGGGCCCCGCACCTGTCACCTGGTCGGTCACCGGCCCATCAGCCGCGCGCGTGGCGCTCGGGGAGCTGCACTAGCCCGTGCTGGCTCGGCTCGAAGGGCCCACGCTGCCTGGGCTGTCGACGGCTGGTGCATGTGACACGGAGGGCACCTGGGATCACACACCTGATAGTCTGACGCAAGGATTTTCCTCGGATCCCGTTCTGCTGCTGCCCAAATCCACCTGGGATCCCGTGACAACTTTGGCTGCATCCTTCTGCATGAAATCACGCCCTGAAGATGCACTTTTATCATCAAAAATCATATTTTCTTTAGGATTAGTCACGTGATCAGCACTATTTAACTCACCCCCGTGATCTGGGTTAGACATATACTCCGGAAGAAGTGCAATTTCTGCATGAAGGAGAGCTCCGGCATTTGGATGAAGCTTTTCCAAAGGGAATATTGTTTCATCAAATATAACATCACGAGAAATATAGATTCGTCCAGTAGAAATTTCAAGACACTTGTAGCCTTTGTGAAGGTTACTATAACCAAGAAACACACATTGAGTAGAACGAAACTCAAGTTTGTGATGATTATATGGACGAAGATTAGGGTAACAAGCACACCCGAAAATTCTCAAAGAATTGTAGTCTAGTTTTTGATGAAACAATTTTTCCAAAGAAGTAATATGTCCAATCACTTTGCTAGGAAGACCGTTTATAAGATAGGTGGCAGCAATAAAGGCTTCATCCCAATATTTTAAGGGCATGGATGCATGAGCTAGAAGGGATAGACCTACTTTGACAATGTGGCGATGTTTACGCTCGGCGGAGCCATTCTGCTGATGAGTATGAGGGCAAGAGACATGATGACTAATACCAATATCACGAAAGAAAGAGTTGAGTTTCTCATACTCTCCTCCCCGGTCACTTTGGACTGCAATAATCTTTCTGTTAAACTGACGCTCAACAAGTTTCTGAAATTCATGGAAGATGGAAAGATCTTTAGATTTAAACTTGAGCAAATATATCCAGGTGAACTTGCTAAAGTCATCAATAAAACTAATATAATATTTTTTTCTTCCAAAAGAATCTCTTGCATGACCCCATACATCACTAAAAATAAGCTCCAATGGAGCACGAGACACACTATTTGACTTAGGATAAGGGAGTTGGTGACTCTTTGCACACTGACAAGCATCACAAACAGACTCAATATTTTGACTAGATGACAATGGAAGATTGCCTTTATTCTCTACTTGCTTGACTATAACCGAAGAAGGATGTGCTAATCTTTGATGCCATCTTGCCAAGGAGGGCTTGACGGCGGAGCAGACTTGATGACGACGCTTTTGACTAAGTGCTCCGGATGTGATGGGATACAAGCCTCCAATGCATCTACCGTGGTGAATGAGCTCCCTCGTTGCCCGATCCTTGATGAAAAAATATGTTGGATGAGTTTCAAAAAATACATTATTATCGGCAGATAAACGAGACATAGATGCAAGGTTTTTGTCAGCTTGTGGAACATGAAGGTCATCTTTTAGAACAAGATCACATTTAAGAGTAGGGGAATTAATAGATGCTTGACCAATGTGACAAATATCCATACCTCCACCGCTTGCTGTGTGAATTTGATCGTTGCCTAAGTATCTCTCCCTCATGGAGAGTGTTTCAAGCTCGTTGGTGACATGATCAGTGGCTCCCGAGTCGGTGTACCAGACTGTGCCATCTCCTCCTTGCTCCTTGATTGCAGCGTGAAAGTGCAACTATCCCTAGGTGGTTTTGGTAATTCATAACAACATATAGCTCATTGAGCTAATGCTATTCCAAGATGATTATTTCAGGAAAGCTCAATGATTGGCATGGCATGGATGTGAAAGTGGAACCCTCAAAATGCTAAGGACAAAGGATTGGCTCAAGCTCAAACGCTCAAGACTCTTCATTTTATATTTTAGTGATCCAAGATCACATTGAGTCTTTAGGAAAAGCCAATACTATCAAGGAGGGATGAGGTGTTGCTTAATGAGCCTCTTACTTCATGTGCTTAGTGATATGCTCCAAAACCCTCAACTACTTTCCCATATTCACATATGACCTAAACCCAAAGCCAAACTCGGTCCTGCCGATTCTTTCTATCCGGCGCCACCGAGTTTCACTTGTCATAAGCCACTGCCAAACCCTAGCAAATCGGTTCTACCGATAGGGATCTCGGTCTCACCGAGATGGGATTGCAAACTCTCTGTTTCCCTTTCGTAACTTTTCGGTCTCACCGAAAGAGCGAATCGGTCCCACCGAGATTGCAATGTAAATTCAGTGTTTCCTTTTTGTAACTTTTCGGTCTCACCGAAAGAGCAAATCGGTCCCACCGAGTTTGCCTGACCAACTCTCTGGTTAGCTAATTACCAAATTCGGTCTCACCGAGATTACATTATGCCCAAACCCTAACCATATCGGTCCTACCGAGTTGCATGTCAGTCCCACCGAAAATCTCTAACGGTCACTAGGTTTACCTTTTCGGTCCGACCGAGTTTTTTGATTCGGTCCCACCGAGATTGGAAAACTGTGTGTAACGGTTGGATTTTGTGTGGAGGCTATATATACCCCTCCACCTCCTCTTCATTCGTGGAGAGAGCCATCAGAACACATACACAATTCCAACTCATATGTTTTGAGAGAGAACCACCTACTCATGTGTTGAGACCAAGATATTCCATTCCTACCATATGAATCTTGATCTCTAGCCTTCCCCAAATTGCTTTCCACTCAAATCTTCTTTCCACAAAATCCAAATCCTATGAGAGAGAGTTGAGTGTTGGGGAGACTATCATTTGAAGCACAAGAGCAAGGAGTTCATTACCTACACACCATTTGTTACTTCTTGGAGAGTGGTGTCTCCTAGATTGGCTAGGTGTCACTTGGGAGCCTCCGACAAGATTGTGGAGTTGAACCAAGGAGTTTGTAAGGGCAAGGAGATCGCCTACTTCGTGAAGATCTACCGCTAGTGAGGCAAGTCCTTTGTGGGCGATGGCCATGGTGGGATAGACAAGGTTGCTTCTTCGTGGACCCTTTGTGGGTGGTTGCTTCTTCGTGGACCCTTTGTGGGTGGAGCCCTCCGTGGATTCGCGCAACCGTTACCCTTTGTGGGTGGAGCCCTCCGTGGACTCGCGCAACCGTTACCCTTTGTGGGTTGAAGTCTCCATCAACGTGGATGTAGGATAGCACCACCTATCCAAACCACGGGAAAAACATCCATGTCTCCAATTGCGTTTGATTTCTCCAAATCCTTCCCTTTACATTCTTGCAAGTTGCATGCTTTACTTTCCGCTGCCAATATACTCTTTGCATGCTTGCTTGAATTGTGTGATGATTGCTTGACTTGTCCTACAATAGCTAAAATCTGCCAAGAACTAAAATTGGGAAAAGGTTAAGTTTTTATTTGGTCAAGTAGTCTAATCACCCCCCTCTAGACATACTTTCGATCCTACAAGTGGTATCAGGGCTTTGGTCTCCATTTGCTTTGATCTCCATAGCTTTTGGTGGTCATAGCCTTGGTTTCACAACCTAGGAGAGTATGGCGTCTAGCGAGGGAAATTATCACAGTAGAGGTCCTTACTTTGATGGTACTAACTTTGCTAGTTGGAAGCATAAAATGAAAATGCATATTCTTGGACATAACCCCGCCGTTTGGGCTATTGTGTGTGTTGGTTTGCAAGGTGACTTCTTTGATGGGAAAGAACCAAACCGTGAAGCTACCGCGGATGAGTTGAAGATGTTGCAATACAATGCTCAAGCTTGTGATATTCTCTTCAACGGATTGTGCCCCGAAGAATTCAACAAAATCAGCCGTCTTGAGAATGCAAAGGAAATTTGGGACACTTTGATTGATATGCACGAAGGTACCGACTCCGTCAAGGAATCCAAGTTGGATGTGCTTCAAAGTCAACTTGACAAGTTCAAAATGAAGGATGGTGAAGGTGTCGCTGAATTGTACTCTAGGCTTGCTCTCATCACAAATGAGATTGCCGGCTTAGGAAGTGAAGAGATGACCGATAGATTCATCATCAAGAAGATTGTAAGAGCCTTGGATGGAAAATATGATACCGTGTGCACATTGATCCAAATGATGCCCAATTACAAAGATCTCAAGCCAACGGAGGTGATTGGAAGAATTGTTGCTCATGAGATGTCACTTAAGGATAAAGAGGAACTTCACAACAAATCAAGTGGTGCCTACAAAGCCTCGTGTGAAGCCCCTACATCATCAAGTGAGAAACAAAACTTCAATGAAGAATTGAGCTTAATGGTGAAGAACTTCAACAAGTTCTACAAGAGTAGAAGCAAAGATAGAAGCTTCAAGTCAAGGTCCTACAATGACAAAAGATCTTCTAGTCGAGAGCGAAACTGCTACAGTTGTGGAAGACCCGGACACTTTTCCAATGAGTGTACGGCTCCCTACAAGAGAAGAGAAGATTCTCCAAAAAGAAGAAGCAAAGAATCACCACCAAGAGAGAGAAGGAGTAGAGATGATCGTTATGAATGAAGATACTCACGGAGAAGCAAGGATTCGGAAAGGAAGGAAAAATCATCAAGGAGTTACACAAAACAAAGACATCAAGCTCATGTTGGTGAATGGGTATCCGGCTCCGACTCCGACAGCCACTCCGAGAGAAGTTATCACTCCGACTCCGAAGATACTCAAGATGAAGGTGTTGCCGGTTTAGCACTTGTGTCAACCAACTCCTACGACATATTTGACTCACCAAATGAAGGAATTGGAAGATGCTTCATGACCAAAGGTCCTAAGGTAACACACCCCGAGTATGTTGATTTCAGTAGTGATGAAGATGACTTGTTAGGTGATGATTTGCTTGTTGTCAACTCTAGTGATGAATACTATGATGAAACGTCAATTAATCATGCTAATCAAGATAAAACGAATGACAATGATAAGGAGAAGATTGAGGCTCTAACTAAAGAACTAAACACTCTTAAGTTAGCTCATGAAACTATCTTCGAAGATCATCGAGAACTTTTAAGAGCTCATGAGAAATTACGCTTTGAAAAGCTAAATCTTGAGCAAGAGCATGAGTTCTTAAAAGCAATCAATGATGATCTCCGCAAGAAAAGTTCTTCTTACATTGCCAAGCGTTTACTCTTATCCACTTACATACCTCAAGTCAAGTCTAGTAACAAGAACAAGAAAGATTCTTCCTCTAGCAGTAACAATGATCATGCTAAATCCAATATTGTTGGTTCTAGTAGTTCTCTTGATTCCACTAATGATTCTCTTAGCCAAGTTACACTTGAGCAAGTAAATAGCTTATTGAAGGGAATTATAGAGGAAGGAGTGTACAAAAGCCTTGCCGGGAGTAAGCAATTCGAGGAAATTGTGCGCAAGCAAGGAATGCACCGGAAGAATCAAGGTGTTGGTTTTGAACGAAAGTTCAATGCCAATGGAGTTGAGTGGGAAGAAGATCAATACCCCAAGACAAAGTTTGTTCCTCAACAAGAGAAGTATGATACTTCTTTCAAGGGGACACAAGCTCAAGATGATCTTCCACCACAAGACTACAAGCAAAAAGGCAAGGACAAGCTTTAAGAGGAAATTGATGCATTTGAAGAAGCTCCTAAGACCTTAGTCAAGTGGATTCCCAAGACTACTTCAAGTTCCACTTCATCAAGTACGACTACAACTCCAAGGATTCCCATCAAGATGGTGTGGATCCAAAAGAAGAAGAACTAGAGAGTTCTTGAGGGTGACTCTGCCAACATACTTCACTCTTATCGTTTTGGCAAGAACAAGTGCAATCAACTTCCACATCTTGCACTAGTTCAAGGAGTCACAAAACCTCTTGTTGGTAAGACAAGGGACAAGGTAACCTAAAAGTTTTCATGGACATCATCTTGTGTGTGCATCACTCTATGTCTATGGATATCCTTGTTTGTTCCTTGTGGGACTAACCCATGTAGGTATTGAAAGTGCAATTCACTCAAATGGATAGCTCCAAGTGATCTACATCAACATTGAGCATCCACATCTTCAATATCTACATGAAGTCATCATCGACAAAACCCGAGGTTAGTTCATCCCTCTAAGGGGGGATATCACATCTAGGGGAGCTTTACTCTAAGACTTGAGCTAAAGCAACTCTAAAGATGTGAACACAACAATGCTTTATGTAAAAGTGGTAACCCCACTTGAGCTTAAACGATGAGTATGACCTATGATCAAGTGTTCTCACTTGACTCCTAAGTCAATATACTCATATATAGATGACCTTGTCATTGCAAATTGCTTGGTAGATGCTAGAATTGGTTGTGCATGCCTTGTCACATATTTCATTTGCCATCTTATTGTGTGAGCATGCTGGTTGCATATTTTACTCATTCGAGGACATCCACTTGTTGTTTTGATTGTTTGGTTTTATTTCCTTTTGCCAAGTGGATGGACAAGAATGCCTAAGAACCTCCTCTAGCTATCTATGTTTTTCTCGTCTCAAACTCTATTCATGCTACATCACAAAATTTGATCAAGTCAGATTCGAACCACTCTGTGTGAGGAGCGCTCGGAGTCCCCGATTCGTCATAGACTTAAACTTCCAAAACCTCTTTATGATTCTCGGTCTGACCGATACCCCACTTTCGGTCCTACCGAGATCATTAAGTTGATCTAGGTTTTCGATCTCGGTGCAACCGATTTGAACCTTTCGGTCACACCGAGTTGCAACAACTGTATATAGTTTTGCATCTCGGTGCCACCGAGTTGTTCCACTCGGTCACACCGACAGGGTCGGGCTATATATAGCCACGGGCAAAAATTTGGAAATTTCTCCGAACCCCTTCGCCCGCGCGATAGCCTGCTCTGCCAACGTGGTCTCCAGATCGTCTCCTCGCCGCCAGCCGCCTCCAGTCGCTGGTCTCCGTCGCCGTCAACGAAATTCTACCCCGCCATTGCCGCCGTAGCGAGTCTCCGCCGAACTAGGGTATGGACTCGATCTTTGTGCTATTCCCCAATCCGATTCTTAGCACATTGTGATCATCATGATTCTTGCCACGATTGAAACACTCCTATCCAGTCAATGCGCTCGTAGATTAGGTTTGATTCGAAAATTCTAGGTTTAGGTTTCCGCCGAAACCATCTCGGACCCACCGAGTTGAAAAACTCGGTCCCACGGATTTGGCTTATGCCATTGCACAAGTGAGACTCGGTGTGACCGAGAATTACTTATCGGTGTGACCGATTTTGGAACTTTGTGAAACCCTAGCAGTCTCGGTGCCACCGAACTGTGACTCGGTCCAACCGAGTTCACTAGTTTAGGTTCCAAAACTGCTTCGGTATCACCGAGTTTGAAAATCGGTAGATCCGAGATTATTTCAGTGGGAAACTAAAACTAAGTTTTTGAGTCATTCTTTTGCAAAAATCTCTGCATTTTGTGATGCTCATCTATTCTACCTCATCTATAAACGGTTCACAGGGTCAGCAGTCAGCTTGTTCATTATGTCAGACCAGAGTGATAGCCAGAACATGTCAGAAGAGCAAGTGCAGATGAGTGAGGGCACTAGTCCCTCAAGCTCTTCAGATGATGGCAGCAGAAGTACTCCTAGCAATTTGCCAAAAGCTGCCACCAGACAAAGGAAGAAGAGAACCTCAGAATCAGAGGATGAGGATTATGTGGCAGAAGAGGAAGCAACTTCAAAGAGAGTAGTGGTTGAGAAGGAATATGGCTCAGCTCAAGGCACAAAGCCAGGCCTGAAAGTCAAAAGGCCAGCAGGCAGGCAGCCTATGTCAAAGGCCAGAGCTTCAACTGAAAAGCCTGCACCCATAAAGCCAGTTGCTGCTGAAGGCAAGAAGAGGAAGGAAAGGGTCAAGAAGACCGTAGCCAGAGTGCTTGGAAAGGCTTCCATCATGGAAGAAGAGGTAGCTGCACCAGCACCTAAGGCACCCAAGCTGATGGGTGATGCCATAAGATTAGGGGCAGCTGCTTCCAAGGCCAAGCCAGCTCCAAAGCCAAAACCAAAGAGAAATACAAGAAGCATCCCAGCTGCTGAAAAGAACAAGGCCCCAGTGCCTGAAGCTGCAGAAGAAGAGGAAGAGAATGTTCTGAGAAAGCTCAAGCCCAAGATCCCAGACCACAACGATGCTCATTCTGTGGCTGAGGATATGAAGCTCAGAAGAGACTCAGGGCTCAGAAAGTGGAGAGAAGCAGATCCGTATGCTTCAAGGAGAAGAACTGCTGTGGATTACAGATTTCACACCAAGGAATAGCAGGACTTCTATGAGACAGTTTTGCTTGACAAGAAGCCAATAGTTTGTGACATGAGATGGGTTGATTGGGAGTACATCAAGGACAATGAAGAGCACTATCCTGGAGTGCAAGACATCTTTAGTGCTTGTGGAGTTGCAGACTTTGTTGGGCAGAAGCTCACAAAGTGGAATGAGGAGCTTATCATGCAGTTCTACTCCACAGCACACTTTTATCCAGATGGTAGGATAACTTGGATGTCTGAGGGTACGAGGTACCAATCTACAGTTGCTGAATGGGCTCAGCTGATCAATGCCCCTAAAGAGCATGAGGATGACTTGGATATCTATGCCAAGAAGAAGATGGATCATAACTCAATGTCCAATATGTACAAAGAAATTCCAAATGAAGCTCTTGAAACTTTCAAATTTGGCTCAGTGCATTATCTTCTGTCAGGGCTGCCAACTATCAATTGGATCTTGAGGCACACCTTATTGCCCAAATTTGGAGATCACAAGATGATCCGAGGCCATGCAATCAATTTGCTTCATGTATTTGATGTACCTCAGAAATTCAAGGTCATGAGCCTCATAGTAGAGACAATCAAGAGGACAACAGCAGACCAGAAGAGGAGCTGTGGATATGCCCCACAGATTCAGGAGCTCATCAACTCAAAGATGGGCACAGGCATATACTCATTGGACAAGGAACACCTGCCCATCCGTCCAGATTTTGAGGATAATCAAGTGGTTATGAGGGAGAATGAACCATCATCAGCACAAGCACAAGCAAAGAAGGAGAAGGCAAGGAAGGAGAAAGCTGCCAAGATGCCAACTCAAGAGGAGGCATCTGAATATTTCTTGAAAACTAAACAAGAGCAGCTTGGTTACCTTATTGCATCCACCCTGCGGATTGAGAAAGGACTAGTCACCCTAACTCAGAACCAGGCAAGCCTAGAGAGAATTATGGAACAAAAATTCTATGACTTGGATGTCAAGGTGACAGAGATTCAGACTGCAGTGGAGTAGCTCCAGAATGACATGCAGGAGAGGAGAGGCAGGACTACAACTGATGCCTTTGCTAGAGTTCCACGAGGTCCAAGGTCGTCTGCAGTGCCAGTTGCTGACACCAGAGCCACCACTTCTGCACCAGCTACAGCCTCAGTTCCACCAGCTCCAGCATCTACTTCAGCCCCAACTCCAGCGTCTACTTCAGCGTCTACAAAAGCCTTCGTCCTTTGAGTGATCCGGACTCCACCACCACCTGAAGATCAAGCCTGAGTGTCGATCTAGCACTATGCATTTTCTAGGAACTTTTTGGTAACTTGTTGCCAAAGGGGGAGAAAAATGTATAGATCATAGGCTTCGAGAGAAAGAGTGTTGCTTTTTTCTCTCTTGCTTTATTTGGTGGTTTTTCGAACTTTGTTTGCTTTTGAGTGCTTGAGATACTATGTCATTGCTCGTGAGACACTGATGATCATGTGTTTGATCATAAGCTACACTTAATGTTTGCTTAATGCTATTATTCTTGGTGATGAGTGCATGTATTTCATTCTTATCATTTTAAGCGCTCCACCAAGATGTATGTGACATGGAAGAGTAACCCATGACTCTAACTCTTTGTGCATTTGCAGTCCAAAGCAAATTTTAAATATGCACAAATTTAGGGGGAGCTCTTACTTATCACATACTTCTCAAAGCGACGATATATTTCATGCTTATTATCATTTGTCGAAGCTTTGATCTATATGTTGTCATCAATTACCAAAAAGGGGGAGATTGAAATTGCAACTATCCCCAGGTGGTTTTGGTAATTCATAACAACATATATCTCATTGAGCTAATGCTATTCCAAGATGATTATTTCAGGAAAGCTCAATGATTGGCATGGCATGGATGTGAAAGTGGAACCCTCAAAATGCTAAGGACAAAGGATTGGCTCAAGCTCAAAAGCTCAAGACTCTTCATTTATATTTTAGTGATCCAAGATCACATTGAGTCTTTAGGAAAAGCCAATACTATCAAGGAGGGATGAGGTGTTGCTTAATGAGCCTCTTGCTTCATGTGCTTAGTGATATGCTCCAAAACCCTCAACTACTTTCCCATATCCACATATGACCTAAACCCAAAGCCAAACTCGGTCCTACCGATTCTTTCTATCCGGCGCCACCGAGTTTCACTTGTCATAAGCCATTGCCAAACCCTAGCAAATCGGTTCTACCGATAGGGATCTCGGTCTCACCGAGATGGGATTGCAAACTCTCTGTTTCCCTTTCGTAACTTTTCGGTCTCACCGAAAGAGCGAATCGGTCCCACTGAGATTGCAATGTAAATTCAGTGTTTCCTTTTTGTAACTTTTCGGTCTCACCGAAAGAGCAAATCAGTCCCACCGAGTTTGCCTGACCAACTCTCTGGTTAGCTAATTACCAAATTCGGTCTCACCGAGTCTGTGTAATCGGTCTCACCGAGATTACGTTATGCCCAAACCCTAACCATATCGGTCCTACCGAGTTGCATGTCAGTCCCACCGAAAATCTCTAACGGTCACTAGGTTTACCTTTTCGGTCCGACCGAGTTTGTTGATTCGGTCCCACCGAGATTGGAAAACTGTGTGTACCGGTTGGATTTTGTGTGGAGGCTATATATACCCCTCCACCTCCTCTTCATTCATGGAGAGAGCCATCAGAACACATACACAATTCCAACTCATATGTTCTGAGAGAGAACCACCTACTCATGTGTTGAGACCAAGATATTCCATTCCTACCATATGAATCTTGATCTCTAGCCTTCCCCAAGTTGCTTTCCACTCAAATCTTCTTTCCACAAAATCCAAATCCTATGAGAGAGAGTTGAGTGTTGGGGAGACTATCATTTGAAGCACAAGAGCAAGGAGTTCATTACCTACACACCATTTGTTACTTCTTGGAGAGTGGTGTCTCCTAGATTGGCTAGGTGTCACTTGGGAGCCTCCGACAAGATTGTGGAGTTGAACCAAGGAGTTTGTAAGGGCAAGGAGATCGCCTACTTCGTGAAGATCTACCGCTAGTGAGGCAAGTCCTTTGTGGGCGATGGCCATGGTGGGATAGACAAGGTTGCTTCTTCGTGGACCCTTTGTGGGTGCTTGCTTCTTCGTGGACCCTTTGTGGGTGGAGCCCTCCGTGGATTCGCGCAACCGTTACCCTTTGTGGGTGGAGCCCTCCGTGGACTCGCGCAACCGTTACCCTTTGTGGGTTGAAGTCTCCATCAACGTGGATGTAGGATAGCACCACCTATCCGAACCACGGGAAAAACATCCGTGTCTCCAATTGCGTTTGATTTCTCCAAATCCTTCCCTTTACATTCTTGCAAGTTGCATGCTTTACTTTCCGCTGCCAATATACTCTTTGCATGCTTGCTTGAATTGTGTGATGATTGCTTGACTTGTCCTACAATAGCTAAAATCTGCCAAGAACTAAAATTGGGAAAAGGTTAAGTTTTTATTTGTTCAAGTAGTCTAATCACCCCCCTCTAGACATACTTTCGATCCTACACAGCGGCGACATGACGAGCATCAGGGACAAAGTCTTCATCGTAACGGTGCCAATAGTCCATGACCTCATGGCCCAGTTTCTTGCATAATTGGCACCGAACACGATTGCTTGAGGAAGGACCAGAGGAGGCGTGATTGTTGTTGAAGCCACCCCCTCCAGAACGGGCAGGAGCGTTGGTGTTGGCGTAGCCACTCCTGCCTGGTCGTGCACCTGGCCGTTGCCGCGGCCGCGCCCACCGCCGCCGCGGTTTCTCCCCTGGTGATCGCGCCCACGGCCAGTGCCGCGGCCACGCGAGGCGGCATTGGCTGAAGACTGGCGCATATTCATCCCATGGAGAAGGTTGAGCCGCGAGTCAAAGCTGAGAAGTTGGGTGTACAGCTCCTGTACAGATACAGGTTCAACCCGTGCAGCAAGGGCCGACACGACCGGGTTGTAGTCAAGGTCGAGGCCGGCCAGAACTTGAGAGACAATTTCGCCTCTGGACATGGGAGCTCTGGTGCAGGCGATCTCATCCGTGAGCATCCCAAATATTTTGCCATAGACATGTTTCCCTTCTTGAGGTTTGTGAGTTCCATCCGCGTGTTGATCGCTTGTGCTTCGGTTTGAGAAGCAAACATGGCTTGGATCGCCGCCCAAACCTCCGCTGGTGTCTGCAAAGTAACTACCTGTGCAAGAATCTCGCGAGACAAGGAACCCATCAGAAAGCCCTGAACTTGCTGCTGCTATGCATACCAGAGAATGCGGCGAAGTTGGAGATCTGCTCCTCCTTCCCATCCTTGGTGATGGTGAGGGTTTCCGGTGGCGCCTGGCTCGCTGGATCAAGGTGGTGGCCCATCTATGCGCCCTTGATTTGGGGCAGCACGATGGCCTTCCACATGAGGTATTTGTTCCTCATCAGCTTCTCCTGGGGGGGAGGGTGTGATCCGAGGGACGTGGCAAAGGATGGGGTGGACGAGGAGGAAGGGGCGAAGGTGGAGGTGGATGCAAGGGACGTGGCGAGGGCACTCATGGTGCTGGCGTCGGTGGAGGCGGTAGTCATGGCGATAGGTTGAAGAATAGCTTGGCTAGATGCGATCTCCTCTCGATCTTAGGAAGAAGTCGCTCTGATTAACATGTAAGATTATTGGGAAGTGTTAAACTCTTTGCTCGGGTCGCACTTGTATTTATATTGGCAATGCCGTGGCTTACAAGAAGGAAACGATCGATAGATCGATTACAGAGAAGATCGGTAAAGATTACAGAGAAGGTCGGTAAAGATTACAGAGAAGGTCGGTAAAGAGCAGAACAAGAGATAGAGAAGAGATACAAGTATAAACAGAAGAGTCCTCTCTCTATACAATTCTATCTCTATAATTATTCCAACATAGCAAGACGAAGGGGATATATGCGTTTGCATCTGAACAACATGTATTCAAATAGCAGCAAAAAAAGGATTGCCAGAGGATATTGATTTTGTTCGTATTCCCTAAAGTAAGACATGGTGGATCAACCCTGGACATGCGTGTGAAAACTAACAAGCTGGAGTATGGCAGAGGTAGAAGGAATTTTCGGTGGAGCGAAAATGGTATGAAGATATACAAACCATGTGAAAGGAAGATCAAGGACTCCCCTTATCCCGAATAAGTTACGAAAACAACCACTAGACTTAAACATTTCATCTCTAGGTCACTAACCAAAGGATCATCCAGTTCCTATAGTATCTGTCACTAAAATACCCGTTAGGGCTAAGCAAAATGAAAAGGATTTTCCATCAGTTATTCCCACGCAAGGTCAAGGAGAGGAGCCACAAATACATATATCAGGATAAGATATGCAGCCATGCAGCGGAATCAGATAGGCAGGTAGACTCATCGATCTTGGGGCGCAGCTGTTCGGATTGGAGATGATCACTGTCGTCAAACGCCAAGAGTCATCTCGAGGCTTTCACCAGGACAACCCGGAAGAGAAGCACGTTCTCACTGTTCACTACTCCGTCAGAGAGCGTGCGCCACCGTCCGTGTTCCTGGCCCGGGGCTACTTCTGGGGTCTAGCTATGTAAACCGTGATCGATTTGGTTGTTGGCTCTCAATGATTCACTCATCCACTCACGCACACTACTTGCTGCCAGCTCTGTGATGAGTACAGAACGCAGAAACTCTGTCTGCATGCTGCCGCTTAAACCTGTCGGCCAGGTTATCCTCCTATCCATATGTATGGTACCGAGAAAAGGCGGCCGTCGATTGACACGAGGCAAAAAATTGCATGCGGGTTTTGTCGAATCGATCGATCGACGCGGCTTCGGAGAGAGAAACACCTGGCTGTTTAGAGGCAGTAGTAATTTAGAAGGTGTTGTAGCTCGCAAGAAGTTCGCATATATATAAATGATCTGAGCTACCGCAACTTTCAGACCTCAACACCACCTAAGAAGTTCAGTCCTAACTGATCTGAATTCTGAACAAAAGGAGCGACGTTCACGGCATGCGTTGTTCCAACAGTACGTACATGGAGGTGTCTGTCGACATCTGATCGATTCACATACAGGAACGTTTCCTCTTCCCTGATTCCCGGCCCTTTTTCCCATGTAAATTACTTGTCCCGCAGTGCAAACTGTTGCTGCTGCTCGACTCCTTGTGGTAGCGACCGCTTAGGAATCTTGGGCAGATAATTAATTAATCTCCAAATGACGCACGACAGGTCGGCCAAGTTTACCACCGGCCGAGTTGACACACAATCAAATACTGTCCGATGTCAGTGTCAAGGTGTTACGTATATGTATGCATGCACCCCTGGCTGATACTTGATAGCTACTCCCTCCAAGTGTCAAAAACATTCTTATATTATGAAACAAGAGAATAAATGCCATTGGATCAACCCGGGCCGACCAGGTGGCTTGGTAAGTCAGTGGGCCCCACGTGACATGGGCGTATCTTGAACCACGACACCCTCCTCTCAGCCGGTTCACCCGGTTTCCTGATTTTGCAAATCCGGTGAAAATTTGAGTTAGCCTAATGGTGTACTGCTGAAACCACCGGAGTTTTTACGGTACCTTGTACTACCGGTGACGATGAGGATGAGCAGTATAGATCTAATCTGGCCGTTGGTTTAATTAATCGCTTTTCAAAATTGCTTGTGGGACCCGATTTTATTGTTGTTGATGTTGCTCATCTGCTTCTAGAAAAGAAAAGGCAAAGTGTGCATGGTGATGGTGAGTGTGAGTAGGCCAAGGTGATGCAATCACACCGTGCTGGTCATGTCGATATGAATATGATCGCGTGACGCTTCTTGACTCAAGCGCGTATGCGCTCGTAGCTACATCCGTTGTTCTAACTTTTTTCTGAATCGAATATATATAGATGCATTTTCGTGTGTTTGTTCACTCATTTCAGTTTGTACGTAATCTATATTAAAAATTCAAAACATCTTATAAACCGGAACAAAAGTGATAGTTAGTAGCAACCTTTTAACCTCGCTAGCTAGCAACTGAAAAAACATGATGAATAATATCTCTTTTTTTTTGCGAGGATATGCCAACCTAGTCGTTCCATTGTACAATGTTTGACAATCAAAGTGTAGGTTGGCATATCCACAACCTAGTCATTCCGTTGTACAATGTTTCACCATCCTATCCAGAAATCGATGATTTGTTGTGGGAGCATAAATTGATAATCAAAGTGTAGCCTTGGAGGTCGTGTCCACGAAACGACATGTATTGGCAACGACGAAGAGCTCTAGTGCATTATATTTCGTTGTCCATTATTGGACGAGAGTGGATGTCAATCTTAGAACATGTGGCATCTGGGAATTATGTGTACACACAGCTGACACCTTGAACCTTGTGTGCACGCCTGACTTACGCCAATGTGTATTTGTCTCAATAGTTCTTTTATTTAGATGTTCATGTCAGCCATCCGCGTGTTTTGACATGTCAAGTTGGTGCTCTTTCAAGTGCCGCCACCCACATTTCACAACCAAAAAAACAATGAAGGCAGGTAGTGATGATGCTAGATGTGGAGTTTAAACAAAGTCTAATGCCTTACCAAGCATATTAGCATTATCAGGAGGGCTAGTTCCTCCAGTAATCTTAACAATGCAAAGACAGTCAACCACAAAGATATGCTCCTATTGTGCTTATAAATATAGTACCCATTGCTAAAAGTAAGCTCTCCTTTTAGTTTTGGCAAGCATCATACCAAGATAAGTGCAGTTGAACTCTTGAAAATGTAATTTGCAATTTGCTAACAGACTCCTGGGTGCAAAAATTGACGGTGGGTGAAAACAACCTTGTAGACTATCAGCTGAGAAGGACATGTGTAGTCAAAGAAATGCAATAGTGTTCCTTATTTGGATGTACATACCGCCGATGCACAGCTCGGGTCATTGCAAGCAGCAAAGTTTGCATCACGATCATAATGCAAATCAGACAGTGGCTGAGCTGATTTGGGCATAATGAGCCGTGGACCAGAGGCATAGGGGAGAAGAGTTGTGATTGAATGGTGGTATGAGAGGAAGACAACAATAGAACTGAAAGCTATGATGGATATATAGGCACAAAGTTGGGTTGGTAGCCAATCCCTATTCATTAATTCCTTACCAGGAGACGCATACTGCTCCACTTTAATTAGTAATCAGTTGACCATCCTTAGTTGTATTAGATTAGAGTACGTTAGATTGGTTCCCATTAACCTTTGTTGGAAAAGGTAATGCCTAGGAGGCGCTTAGACACGCCTAGGCGCTAGGCAATGGCCAAACGCCTCGCCTAGGGCATAAATGGAGGTCTGGACAGGGCAAGCAAGGAATTGCCTACCCAAACAAGAAATCATGTCATATACTACACTGATATATCAAACGGGTTATATTCCAATGGCAGTAGATGGTAATTAACTTATTTATATGCCCAAAAGTAATATCAACACTCATATAATAATCACAAATACACTATGAGTAAAATATATTATCGTCTAGGCCGTGCCTAGGCCGCTTAGGCACCGCCTAGGCATTAAGCGAAGGCCAACCGCCTCGCTTACGCCTACCGTTTTTTCCAACCTTGCCATTAACAATGTACTTGTATTGGGGCCCTTTGCTTGGGAGTACTGAGGGATCAAGCTTCCAAGTCAGCAATCTTATCCCACACCTTAGCTTGTAGATTATACTAACTAGTACTATTATCTCTAGCGGTTTTGATCAGGACTTCATGAGCACGTGCAAGCCGGCATTTTTTAGTAGAGAAAGTTACGTGAGTTGTTTTTTTCACTTGAGTTGATGCATGCTCACCAAGTCCCGATCTACATGCTCACCAACTCCCTGCCATCCCTTCAAACAAAGATGATTGTAAGCTATTATGTGTGCATGATGCTCTTCTTGCACTCGCGCTTGTTATGGAGGCAAACCCTCTACCGTCTCTTTTGCCGTTCCCCGTGAAGAAAAGAAAAAACACCTCTTTGGTACATAGATGATGTCCCCGGCCGCTTGGATGATCGGGTAAGTATCTTATAGTACGAACCTTTAGGTGATACCTACCAACAAACATATTACCTTCAGAAAGTATGACTGGATATTTACCCGTGGATGACCTCTTAGTAGCATTGGTGGTAGGTATGCTTAGTTTGTCGCCATTACAATCTGTCACAATGGTGGGTAGTTCGGGGGCGGACCCAGGATTGGGCCAAGCCCAGGGCTCCATGTTGCTACAGTGCCGCTACAGTGCGCAATATGGTACAATAGACGAAGTAATACATCTTCATGCCCCAGGCCAAGTCGTCACCCCCCCCCCCCCCCCCCCCCCGCGTGGCCTGGGTCCTGGATCCGCCACTGGGTAGTTGGGTGGACATATGGTTATAACATGATAAATGGGTTGCCATCTTCTCTTGGTTTTCTTCTTTCATTTACCACTTTCCTATGTTATATATGTTTTTCGCAGTTCTTATAATATTATGGCAGTCTGATCGTCAGTTTGTACAATGAAAAAGAATAATGTTCCGATTATCTAAACAAAGGAGATGAGTGTATCTCTAGTCAAGGGGAGAAATGCTATAAATGAAGGCAAGAAAAGTAAGAGAGATGTTAATTTCTCCTACATCAAACTATATCATACGATCCCTAGATAGATGACGTACAAAGTCATATGTATGTGTAGATAGGTACCATATAAGCGATGAAACATGTAAACATGTCATTGCATTAGTTCAACAATCAACATTATGCTATGGAAATAAGGAGACATTCGCAATTCGAAGTATCAAGTCACCAACAAAGAACAAACACTTTGCCCTATCATTGTGGATTTCCCCCTTATGTCTATTAGTTAAACTCTTCATGACATATCCATTTCGGCCTAGAATATCACATAAATTCAAGTATTTTGGAATGTGTGTTTTGCCAAAAGTTAACTAATACAAGTTGCATGGACAAGGAAAGTTAGTACATCTCTCTCCTCCCCGTCCCATGCAGTAACCGACCGGTTCGGACAGCGGGCAGTTTGTGCAACTTGTACAAGAGTTCCTCTGGTGCAACGCTTTTTCAGCCAAGATATCTTTTGTTTTGGACAAGATGTTTTTTTCATTTATCCAAAGCATGCCATTGTATAGTACCTAGCTGGCGGGTACCGTTGCTTCCAGGAATACTGCTAGGTAGCTACTAGCAAAATTGCAGACATGCACTCCAAATATAACACAAAAATAAAACATGAAGGCGTTGACACGACAATTTTCCTAGCTACAGAATGGCATGTGAAACCGTTGACACATCACTTATTTATACCTAGCAACTCAAGTGGCTATACGGACAAACCTAGACATGCATACGTATGCAGCAAAATCATATACCCAGAGTACAATAATGTACATATACATAGGCAAGGGTCCTTTTCTGGTGCCTACCAACCAACCTACCATTACATCACACATACCACATTGCCAACAATATCCGTATTCGGTAGGTGGCATCATGAACCACTTAAACACCACATTTCCTTTTCCAATTTCATCTTGATCTCCATTTTGTTTGTTATCTATGGCGCTGCGACTGATTGAGCTAAAATATGGTATATATCTGCGTCACAGTATCCCCTGGAGCTGATTCATAAGCAAGAGTTGCGTATTTGCAAACGGATAGTCGTGTCGTGTGTGTAGATATACATATACAAACTCCGACGGCTAGATCTTAATCAAGTGTACTAATATGTAATTTGCCGTCGGAGTCACGACCGATCCTGGGGAATAATCGTGTTCATACTTATATTCATGGTCATGTTGAGTGGTGACATGCCATTAGGAGAAAGGTAAGTGAGATACAATCACCATCTGCTGGTTTTAACTTTGCTCTAAACGAAATGTATGCGTGATTCAGCGGCCTCAATCATTCACATTGTACTATATTTTCTGAAGAGGATGAGGTACTCTCCTTTCTGAAAAAGCTATATTTTCTGAATCTACTCCGTAGTCAAATATGTATACATTAGATAACTAACGAATATAAAACTCAATATCAAAATGACTTACATTTGTATATGTTTTTTTGAAGTGGCGCTTCTTTTTTGCCGACTTCAACTTTTTTGCCATCTCATTTCAATGCGACGGCTGACTGAAACCTGCTCCCAAATTAACCCCCCAACCGCAAACTGCCATGGTCACTCACTATCCTTGTTCTCCTCTCTCTCACTTTCCACACCATTTTCCTAAATCGATAACCCTCAATAAGCTTAGCCTTGCATTTTCCCAACACTGTTACCTCAGTGACATTTTAGGCTCTGTCCCAACAAGGGCCTCACCTTCACATGGTCGCGGCTCTGGCTAGTGCTCACCAAACCCAACGAAAATGCGAGTGGAAGATGAGATTGTTTGTGAAGAAAATAAAACTATTGCCACATTAAAGAACAGCCATCTAACTATAAGTAGTGATGGACCCAATATTTTTTTACTACTAAAACCTCAACAAATTGAACAAACTACGATAAAAATGGATTAAACTGACAATTTTCATTGTAAATCAGCCTAAAATATCAGATAACATTATTAGACCTCGTCCGGTAGACGAGCTTGGATAGCTGCCCGGGCAAGAGGGGCAATAGATCCGCCCATGACTGTAAGTAAGTTAACACATCTTTCATCCCCCCAAAAAAGACAACATGTCTGTATTATAATATACAAATTGCTGGTAAAAAAATGGAAGTGAATATCTAAAATTACCTAGTCCCTGATTTCCTTCTGTTAGTTAAGCTATAGTCCGTACGGAATCATGAGTCTATTAATTAATTATGGATTAATGGAGGTCATGATTCCGTGTCCTACCTGTGTGCAAGTGGATGTGGACGCAAGGATGCTCTCTTGGGTAGGTAGGCAGGTGCCAACGACACTCCAAGCGGTTGAGCATCGCTTCATCATGCATTACCGTGTTTGTTATCTGATGTTTGTTGTAGTTGTTGCACGTCCTTGGTTGTCGTTTTTTAATTTCCCATCTGCCCACTGCCGTTGGTGCAAGAAATTTCATTGATGTTGATTAAGTACAAGAGTAGGGCGTGACAATTGCTAGAGATTACTACTATTCTATATATTTATCTGATATACTAATTCTATATATTTTCATGGTACGAACCATGTTTGGCTCGAAACAGTGCATGTACGGGCATTATTTTAACTTCTTGCAGAAGAGTCTGTGAAATCCATCACTCACAGTACTGATAGATATCAAGATGTACCCCGCGAAGTGGACAGCGGTTAGCACGTACAGATGCGTCATGACAGTGCAACAACAACAACCATACTCCTACAAATGAACTGATCCAAAAACAAGAAAGGTACCACATGTACATACTAAAAAGAAATATTCAGCTGAGTGAGAGCTAGCCATGCCCATGCATCCATCCGGTGGAAATGTCTAGGTAGGTAGACTCAGATGCGGGCCACATACAAGTTTGGGTCACAAATCATCGCCGCTATCCATCCTCATGGACAGGAGTACATTCACACTCTTGTTGCCGTGGTAATCTCTCGTAAGATGCTAGGGGGTGGCTTATCATGGGTGGAGCTAAGAGGACGTCATCGGGCCCTGGAAGCGACAGTGAGCACGAGCTCGATCGCACACGAGACGTACCCAGGTTCAGGGCTCTCCGAAGAGATAACACCCCTAGTCTTGTTCTGCGGGGTCTCTGCATGATGACTATGATCAAGTATGTACAAAGTTGCTCCTTGCACTACCGGAATCTCCCCCTATGCCGACGGCAAGGGCCGTCGGCATAGGCCTGAGTCCCGTCGGGGTAGACCTATGCCGACGGCCCCCGTCGGCATAGGGCCGTCGGCAACATATGCGTCGGCACAGACAGGGAGGCCGTCGGCTTAGAAAAGCCGTCGACATATATGATACGCCGACGGGGGCCGTACATCTATGCCGACGGCCCCGGCCGTCGGCAACTATCACGCCTAACGGCGGCCGCCGTCAAGTCTGCCCAATGACTGATAGCCACGTGGCACCCCTATGCCGACGGCCTAGCCGTCGGCTTAGTCAAAACCTATGCCGACGGCTAGACCGTCGGCATAGGGGTGCCACGTGGCGACCAGCCGCTGCTCTAGGACCAGGTCTATGCCGACGGCCGGGCCGTCGGCATAATTTGAAACTAAGCCGACGGCCAGGCCGTCGGCATAGTCCTTCATACAGAGCTCCCAGTAGCTGACACGTGGGCGCCTATGCCGACGGCCTAGCCGTCGGCACAGTTTTAAACTAAGCCGACGGCTATGCCGTCGGCATAGGCGCCCAGGTGTCAGCTACTGGGAGCTCACGCTAGCCTTATGCCGACGGCCTAGCCGTCGGCATAGTTTGCTTTTGCTTTTTTTTTCTTTTTTCTGTTTGTTTTCAGATCAATTCAATTCAAATAGCAGCACATATCAGTAGATATATATGATGAGATAGACATATAAAACACAATGGGATATCATGCGGCACCATCACAACAATATATGCATAAGCATCATCACACACAAGTCTCTAAATGAACATCATCACAACCAACATAAGCATATAGAGAAGCACACAAGTCATCTAAATGATCATCACCACACACAAGTCATCTCAAGCATCATCACTACACAAGGATCATCGAGCACCGCGGAGGTCGTCACCGCCAAGACGGCCAAAGCCCAGGTCGTTAGTGCTAGCGGCAGCGCTACCGCCAAGACCGCCTCCGCCTCCGCCTCTGTGGATCGGAGTGGTCGGGCTCCGTGTCTCCGGAGTGCTGCGAAGACCGCCACCAACGGTAGATCCACGTGTTCCCTGGATGTTGAAAAGACATATGCACGGGATATATGACTGTGTTGAAAGGCATGACATGCTTTGGGTGAATAGATTGGGGATGAACTAACCGGCGAGGGGCCAGCGTTCTGTGCCACAAACTCCTCAAAGCTCATCAGCACTGGTTGTGCTGGAGGGCATTGTGCTGGAGGGAACTGAGGACACCTGCCGGCCGCCATATCCTGAAAAGCCTACTGCATCTGGCTATCCCTCTGCACTTGGTGTTCATAAAGTCTCTGATGCCACGCCATGGTCTCCTGGCGTGTGTACTCCATGTAGGCCTACGGTATGACATGATGGAACTCATAAAACTACTAAATGCGGAAAATGAAGTGAGAAATGAAGATAAGAGGGAAAATACTTACAGATTGTTGCTCCTGAAAGAGGTACTGTGTACTGGTCACTGGCTGGCTCGTGCGCTGGCTTAGGCTCGGGTCGATCCGACGAAGCTGTGTGTAGGAGATACTAGGAGTGATCACAGCATCGAGAACCGCCTCCCGACCGTGCTCCTTGGGCCCCATCCTCACCACCGCCATGTCGTCCAGAGGCGCCGCAATGGGGTCAGGTGTGTCAGGATGTAACTCCAGATACGCTTCGGAGTAGGCCTTCTTCCTCTCTGCGGTCTTCTTGCCGTAGTACTTGGGCTCGCCAGGCTTGGGGTCCTTCCGCGTATGGGCGATCTCCCACGCCTGCATGTGTGAGAGCGGCCGCTTCAGTTTCTCCTCCTGCACCACCAAACAGAGGTTAGTCATACATAAGAAAGTGATGATAAATAGAAGAAGAAGAATGTTTAATGGGGTTAGTCATACATTAACTGCCTTGTGGAGATAGTGGTTTCGGTTTCCCTGAGCATGTACTCCCTCCGTCCCTCGGTTAGCCTTATTTTTGGTTCTCATAGCCGCCCAGGCTCCAGCCTCATCACACCAAAGATCCACCAATGCCGCCCAGGACTCATCTTTTCCATAACACCAATTTGGACACACCTACATAATAAAAGAATAATGGCATGTAGGTGTGTCCAAATTGGTGTTATGGAAGCATAAAGCATAAAGCATAATGTACCACAAGGTAATGAAAGCATAATGAAAGCATAATATATGAAAGCATAATATATGAAAGCATAATGAAAAATCTTTTATACTTACCGCCAAGAACTCGGGCCTCTCCAAGGTAATGCCCATCCTCCGCGCTTCTTCCTTGGTCATCTTCACACCAAGATAGTCGTGGTAGTATGTGGAGATGGCCACATAGCGCACCTCGTACTGCATCTGGCGGGCCTTCTTCTTGCATTGGCGCAGCACGATCTGGTCCGCTCTAGCCCTGTGCTTAGGAAGAACTCGATAGAATTTCTACAATCATGCATGAAACAAGAATGGGAGAAGCCATGAGTTAAATCATTCATGAAACTAGAATGGACTTGTGCTTCTGAAGAGAACTCACCCAGAAAGTAGTGATCACGGCCTTGGCATGGGTCTCATGGTCCGCGTGGTGGGCCGCTTCCCAGTGGTCCCAGCTCGTGGCCAAAACCCGACGGTCCGGCTGCCTGACTGGATCAGGACAGTACAACCCCGGCCAATATAACTTCAGCAAGACGGTGATGAGGCCGTTGGGAATACGGACCCCTTTAGAATATATCCAGTTGCTGCAAAAGAATGAACTATTAGCATGTGACAAGAAAAATAAATAACAACCGGAATAAGCATGTGACAAGCAACATAATGAACCACTTACTCTTTTCCCGTGGGCTCAACGAGCCACTTCTGCTCCTCAGTAGCAGGAACCTGCTTTGGTAGCTTTGCGTTGCCACGCAGCCACCCCTTCGTGTCAACCCCCTTCCCGTCACCACCATCATCCCCGCCACCACCCTCCTCCTCGCCGGCCTCCCCCTCCCCAACCTCCTTCCCAACCTCCTCCTCCTCCTCCTCCTCCTCGCCTGCCTCCCCCTCCCCAACCTCCTCCCCAACCTCCTCCTTCTCCTCCTTCTCCTCGCCTGCCTCCTCCTCCACCTCCTCCTCCTCCTCCTCATCCTCGCCTGCCTCACTAGAGGAGGGTACCTCACTAGAGGAGGGCCTCGAAGACAACACCCCTAAGTCGGTGAGGGTGCACTCTTTCTGGTCGCGACCCCCTGTAGTGGCTCTCCCCCCAGCACCTCGTCCTCTAGAGGCTCTCCCCCCAGCACCTCGTCCTCTAGAGGCTCTCCCCCCGCCCCCTCCTCCTCTAGGGGCACCTCTCCCTCGACCTCCCTGTGAGGAGTCATCGTCAAGTAGCCGAGGGGGAGGATTACGTGCTCGACCACTCCGACTAGGCAGGCCGACGAGCTTGCGTAGGAAACCCACGCCGTCGGCCTTCCCCTTGCCCATGTTCCACGAACCTGCATTGAAAAGAGAAAAAGCAATTAGTAAATTAATGAAATGAAGGAAAAGGCATGATAATAAACACATTAATAAAAATGCATAAAAAGGCATATTCCTAAACTATAGAAAAAAATACTTGAAACGTACATCTGCTAGAACCCATATGAATCATCACTGTTGTAACCTCTTTCTCGGTCCGTCTCATCATCACTATCAATCATATCATCTTCGTTGTCCGACGGAGGTGGAGGCTCTTCCTCGTCGTCAGCATCTTCGTTTAACTTTTCTAGCATAAGTATGTCATTTTCATTGACAATGGTCTCACCATCATTCCGTTTGGGTCCACATCATCATCACCCAATGGTCTAGCGTCATCGTTTCTAACCACATCATCATCATCATCATCAGGTTGCTCTTGATAGAACGCTCCCTCGTATGTCATGGGGTTAATGTTGTAGTAATCATCTTCATTCGGGTCTGGTAGCTTACCATGTGGCGACACCTTGAACACAACTTCCCAACCCTTTAGATACACTTTCTGGCATGGGTAAGGCAGATAATATACTTGTGTAGCTTGGGTAGCCGCAATGAAGAGATCGGCTCCGGCATAGACGGTTGATGGTTTAACTTCGACCAAACCAATGGAAGGCATATGTTTTACCCCCTCCTGCGGATCGAACCATCGGCACTTGAACACAGGCAGACTTAGGGTCTCACGCCCCTGGCGGAATTTAACCTCATATATATTTTGTACCCTTCCATAGTAGTCTACTGAATTTTGACCGGGGGTGTACACTCCAGTATTTATAGTTTTGGGATCAGGGCGGCTGTTTTGGTGCTCCTCTGTATGGAAGCCGTCCCAGTAGGAGGATTCACTCCCGTCCATTCCTCTTGAACGAAATCACTAAAAAAAGATAAGCGGTGTTAGATCGGGACTAAGTGAACATGAAACATGATGATGTGGAAGACATAAAGGAATGGTGTAGTGGTATTACCTCATCCACACTTCCTCAACTTCCTTGATGTTGTGCAAGATATAGAACATGAGGTCCTCCCACTCTTGTCGTGGCATGTTATAAGATTTTGAGGCCCCAGCCCTCCCACCTTGCGCGTTGAATAGATCGAGCCTGGGTTGATACTTGGGCTCTTCTATATTGTATCGAGGCACCTTGTTATGCAGATGGGGAACATGGTCTGGATAGTATGATGTCCTGAGGTCTGACACCTCCTCTAGGATAACTGCCTCAGCTATGGAAGCTTCAATCTTAGCTTTGTTTCCACATTTCCGTCGGAGATGCTTGTTCTGCCTCTCAGGGCCGTACTGCCAGCGATTTTGCACAGGGCCCCCCAACAATACCTCATTCGCGAGGTGCAGAATGAGATGTGTCATCGGAGTAAAGAAGCCTGTCGGAAAGATCTTCTCTAGCTTGACTATCAACTCCGGTGCCTTCTTATGCAATTTTTCAATCACCTCTTTACTTACTTCTTTAGCACAGAGCGTGCAGAAGAAATGGCTAAGCTCGGCAAGCACTCGCCAGACATGCTCGGGGACATAGCCTCGAACCATCACCGGCATTATCCGCTCAATCCATACATGGTAGTCATGACTCTTCAGGCCGGTCACTTTGCCCGTTGAAAGATTGACTCCCTTACTTATATTCGATGCATAACCATCGGTGAACTTCAAAATTTGTTTCAGCCAGATAAGTACTTCTTTTTTTTCTGGCGGTTTAAGGACAAAGTCAGCATCTGGCTTGAACCAATTTTTACGACCGCCTGTGGGAGGCTTCATGTTCAGGCGTGGTCTATCACAAATTCTCTGTTGATCGGCTCTAGCTTTTATGTTATCCTTCGTCTTATCAGGAATGTTGAGGATCGTGTGGAAAAGTGACTCTGCCACATTCTTTTCGGTGTGCATCACATCAATATTGTAAGGAAGTTTGAGGTCCTTGAAATAGGGAAGCTGCGAGAAGGGGGTAATGTGCGTCCAGTTGTGCGTCTCACCATATCCCTCGAAGCCTTTGGCTTTGGCTTTGGCTTTGTCTTTGACTTTAGGCTTGAGAGCTTTTAGCTGAGCAAGAACATCTGCCCCCGAAAATGTTGGAATCTCGGTTACTTCATGAACAACCCGGCCTTTCGTGAAGTTCTTCTTGTCTTCCCTGTCTGGATGGTCTAGAGGGAGGAACTGTCGATGCAGGTCAAAGGCTACATACTTGCCACCCTTACTCAGCCAAATCATTCGCAGAGCCTGCATGCACATTGGGCATGGCATCTTACCACTTGTACACCATCCGCAGAATAGAGCATAGCCGGGAAAGTCATGCATGCAATAGTGCAACCAAACTTTCATCAAGAAATTTCTCTGCAAATCCCGGTCGTATGTCAACCTCGAAAAGTACCAAGAATGGTGCAAAGCATCCACAAGCGGCTGCATAAACACACCCAATTGCTTCCCCGGTTAGTCAGGCCCCAGAATGATGAGCGACAAGAACATGGTCTTCCGTTGCATTAGGGCACCGGGAGGAAGATTGAGCGGAATTACAAACACAGGCCAGCAGCTGTATGGATTGGACGACATACCATATGGATTCAACCCATCACCTGATATGGCTATTCTAACATTCCCAGCCTTGGCTGCTTCCTCGGGGTATTCTTCATCGAGTGACTTCCATGCTTCCCCTCCCGATGGATGTATGATTTTTTTTGGATTGTACCTTATACCTTCCTTGTGCCACTTCATCATTTTGGCAGACTCCTTCGTGATGAAAAGGCGCTGCAGTCTTTTTATAAAATCAAGATATCGAAGAACCTTAACGGGGATGGTTAGCTGCTTTTTCTCACCATCCTCACCAACCACCTCAATGTACCGAGACGAACCGCACTTCCTACAGTACTTATCATCCGCATACTCGTGCCTAAACAAAAGGCAATTATTCGGGCAAACATCTATTTTCTCATAATCCATAGAGAGTGCCTTCATGATTTTCTTTGTATCGTACATGCTTTTCGGCAGTTCATGACACTCAGGGAGGCTGTTAGCCCATACTCCCAGGAATGCTTCGAAGCATTTCTGGCTACAGCCGTACTCAACCTTGACTGCAATCAGTTGCGAGATGGCATCCAGCTGAGATATTTTCGCACCCGCATAAAGAGGTTTCTTCGACGAGGCCAAGACCTCCAAGAAGGCCTTTGCGGTTGCCTCCGGCTCCTCCGGTTCATTCTCTGAAGGTGTCGCATTTGCCGTTTCTGCAACAATGACATCATCTAGCATGTCCCTGACCCCGTCGTCCTCATATCCATCGATGCGTTGTCTCATCACCTCCTCTCTACCACGGTCCTGCTCGGCTATGTTTATCGGCGGCATGTCAAAGTTTGGCATATATCCGTGCGTGCGAAGATGCTCACTCATGTCCGTCTGATTTCTACGGTGACGTCTGGCACATCTCGCACAGGGGCATGGTGGGATAATTCTCATTGGACGACGGAATATCTCCTTCAAATACACATCGGTTTTCGCGATCCACTCTGATGTTACTCGATTCCGACGGATAAAACCACTGTACATCCACTGATTATCTGTCATCCTCTGCTTTTTTGCAACCCACACAACATAATTAAGGATTCACTTAAATTAATCACATCAAATTTTCAGTTTCTACCGCGTTTAATCCACCTACATCTCTAATAGGTAAAGATGGGTCCTAATCCCACCCGAGAATGTGTAGATTAAGTACGTTGTCCACGCTCTACCCCGTTCCGAGACAAAATTTCGGCAGCACCTCCCCGCTGTTCTCCAGATACACGTCTCGGCAAAATGCCGAGAGAATGTGCATCCGGAGAACAACAGGGAGGCGCCGCCAAAATCCTGTCTCGGAACGGGGTAGAGCATGAACAACGTACCCAATCTACACATCCTCGGGCTGTCCGTGGAAAGCGCTGGACAATCCGAAAGAGCTGCGGTGATAAATATGCAATTGAATGCATATTTATCGATGCAACCCTTTCGGACGGGAGACCTAGGTTACGCGACTTGATGTGAAAATTTAATCTAGTGACATGGAAAAAAAGTGGACGGGGTCATGGAATTGCTGCTCACCCTCCGATGTGGAGGATGTAGTCAATCAAAGGAGGGACGATCCTGGACCAACACCTCCAACGTCGACGGTCACTCCACGAAGATGGGAACACCACAAATCCTGTTAATTCCATCAAACAAAATGTCAAATTGCAAAAAAAATCTTTATTAAGTATTTTAGAAACCAAGTGCCTCGATTTTTTTCTTATATATGAATCAACATGACCATAACACTAACTTGACCAATATCCATCCATCTATCACAAATTTGCCCAACATCTAATTCATCTATATTCACAAACTTAGTAAAAACTATCTAGTATGTATGTAAATACCTAATAAAACTACACAAAACTATCTAGTATATATCTAAATATCCATCCATCTATCTATTCATCTAACATCCATCTATATATTCATCTAGCATCCATCCATCTATCTAGCATCTATCTATTCATCCAGCCACCATGAACACAAGCAACGAGAACAACGGGTGCTCACTGGGGCTGGGAGCGGGCACGGCGGCGTCTGGCGATGGAGGGAGGAGCTCACTGGGGCTGGGAGCGGGCACGGCGGCGTCTGGCGATGGAGGGAGGAGCTCACTGGGGTGGGAGTGCTCGTCGAAGCAGGGTCGGCTGAAGCCGCGCCCAGGAATGCTCGTTGGGGCGGCCTGCGGGCTCCGGGAGGCCGAGCCAGGGCGGGGAGCCCTGCGGCCGGCGGCGGCGCGAGAAGGGGTCGGCGCGGGCCGGGTGGACGGCGGCGTTGTGGGGTCGGGGTGGGGTTGGGAGGCCGGGGCGGGGTCGGGTGGACGGCGGCGCAGCGAGGAGGGGCGGAGAGGGTCGGGGCAAGGGGCGGGGAGGGGCACGGGCGGCGGCAGGCGGCGGGGAACAGCGCGGGTGGAGCGGCGGCGCAGCGTGGGGGCGGCGGGGAGCGGCGCAGCGTCGGGGGCGCGATGGGGAATGAGTGGAGGGGGTTCGCCCCGCGGGTGGATAAGGCAGACTATGCCGACAGCTAAGCTGTCGGCATACGTGAGGAGGCCACGTGTCACCTATGCCGACGGCTTAGCCGTAGGCATACTTTTTTATTTTTTTATATTTTTTATTACCCACGTCACTCATCCGCGTAACGCCTACCGTATGGCCTAAGCTATGCCGACGGCTTTGCCGTCGGCATAGTTTTATTTTCCTTTTTTATTTTATATAAATTTTTTAATGTTTACTTATAGTTATATATTTATTCTTTTTATTTTATATAGATTTTTTAATTTTTTTATAGTTATAATTTTCCTTTTTTATGTATTATTATTTCATATAGATTTTTAATTTTTTTTAAACCGCTCAGCCCTCTCCTCTCCCGGAACCACACAGAGGGGAGGGGAGGGGAGGCGCCGTCCGTGACGGGGGCCACACCCCGGAGACGCGTGCCGCCTCTTCGGACATGCCACAACACCACCCCACATGTATGAGGGCCCGGTACGACGCTCCGGTGCCATTGCTACCCCCCAGGTCCCCCATCCCGCCTAACCCTGTAGTGTTTGATCACGGGATCTAGCCCTTTGACTTTGCACGGACGGGCTTTGACCAGCGGACCTTCCCACCCGGTTTTGTTAGGTCAGCCCATAGGAACACTTTGGAGCAACATCCGAGCCAGACCCACAACAAGATCCCCTCCGTGTAGACCCGACGCATCCGCTTCCCCCCTCCAGGTGCCGGCGGCGGCACCGTCCGTGAGGGGGGCCATGCCCCGGAGACGCGTGCCGCCTCTTCGGACATTTCACCACACCACCCCACATGTATGAGGGCCCGGTGCGATGCTTCGGTGGCATTGCTACCCCCCAGGCCCTCCTCCCGCCTAACCCTGTAGCGTTTGACCATGGGATCTAGCCTTTTGACTTTGCACGGACGGGCTTTGACCAGCGGACCTCTCCACCCGGTTGTGTTAGGTCAGCCCATAGGAACACTTTGAAGCAACAACCGGGCCAGACCCACAGCAAGATCCCCTCCATGTAGACCCGACGCACACCCCGGACACGCTCCGGTGGCATTGCTACCCCCCAGGGCCCCCGTCCCGCCTAACCCTGTAGCGTTTTACCACGGGATCTAGCCCTTTGACTTTTAACGGATGGGCTTTGACCAGTGGACCTCTCCACCCGGTTGTGTCGGGTCAGCCCAGAGGGACACCGGGGAGCAACATCTGGGCCAAAACCACAGCTAAATCCACTCCGTGTAGACCCGATGCGGTAGTTTCCCCCCTCCAGGTGCCGGCGGCGGCGCCGTCCGTGAGGGGGCCACGCACCGGAGACGCGTGCGGCCTCTTCGGACATGCCACAACACCACCCCACATGTATGAGGCGCGGTACGATGCTCCAGTGGCATTGCTACCCCCCAGGGCCCCCGTCCCGCCTAACCCTGGAGCGGTTGACCATGAGATCTAGCCCTTTGACTTCCCACGGACGGGCTTTGATCAGTGGACCTCTCCACCCGGTTGTGTCAGGTCGGCCCAAAGGGACACCGAGGAGCAACATCCGGGCCAGATCCACAGCAAGATCCTCTCCGTGTAGACCCGACGCGTCCGTTTCCCCCTCCAGGTGCCGGCGTCGGCGCCGTCCGTGACGGGGGCCACACCCTGGAGACGTGTGCCGCCTCTTCCGACATGCCACAACACCACCCCGCATGTATGAGGGCCCGGTACGACGCTCCGGTGGCATTGCTACCCCCTAGGGCCCCCGTCCCGGCTAACCCTGTAGCGTTTGACCACGGGATCTAGCCCTTTGACTTTGCACAGACGGGCTTTGACCAGTGGACCTCTCCACCCGGTTGTGTCAGGTCTGCCCATAGAAACACCCGGGAGCAACATCCGGGCCAAACCCACAGATACATCCACTCCATGTAGACCCGACGCGTCCGTTCCCCTCCTCCAGGTGCCGGCGGCGGCGCCGTCCGTGACGGGGCCACACCCCGGAGATGCGTGCCGCCTCTTCGGACATGGCATAACACTATCCGGTTGTGGTAGGTCATCCGATATATATGAACACTTGGAGCAAAGTCCCCTTCGTATAGACCCGATGCGGCTGTTCCCCATTCCAGTTGCCGGCTGGCGGCGGCACCGTTCGTGAGGGGGGTCACACCGCTCTGTACAGAACCGAAAAATAATGTATGTATGCTTATTAACACATACTGTATGTAAGTTAGTTAAATAATAATAATAAAGAAAACAGTGAAGAAAAAGAAAAAAAACTATATGTATGCTTACTATATGCTTATTAACACATACTATATGTATGCTTATTAACACAATCTATATGTATGCTTATTAACACATACTGTATGCTTAATAATAATAATAATAATAATAATAATAATAATAATAATATATGGAAAAAAAAGAAAAAAAGAAAAAAAACTATGCCGACGGCAAAGCCGTCGGCATAGCTGTGGCCAGGGCAGATGGACAACGCCGCGGATCGATGACGTGTCAGCTATGCCGACGGCTGCCGTCGGCATAGGTCCTGGTCGGTGCGCTCTGGATCGGTGACGTGTCACCCGTATCTATGCCAACGGCCACCCGTCGCGGCCGTCGGCATAGATTTGACGTCGTTAGCCGGCCGTGATGAGTGTTGTCGGTGGGCCCGCATCTATGCCGACGGCTTATATATGCCGACGGCAGCTGTAGGCGTAGTCCGGGATAAGCCGACGGCTGTGACGTGCCGACGGCTGCTGTCGGCGTAGATGGGGATAGCCCGACGGCCATTGTACGCCGGCGGCCAGGATCTTGCTATCGGCATAGCTCGGATTAGGCCGACGGTGGCCGTCGGCATACATTTGGCTGTCGGCTTAGAGCCCTGTTCCGGTAGTGTTGAGCTGTGTTGCTAGACGAGGAAGAAGGGAAAGGCTAGAAGACGGGGGAGTGGGTGGTCTTGTAGCCACGCCCCGTCCTGTCTGAGCAGGCGAGAACAGACTCCGAGGGGAGGAGGGGCAGTCTACTAGGAGCCGGCCTCCCCCAAAGTCGCCCTCTGAGAGTACTCCATCTTCTGGCAGGTAGGCAGGTGCCAACGACGCTCCAAGCAGTTGAGCATCGCTTCATCATGCATTGCCGTGTTTGTTATCTGGTGTTTGTTGTGGCTGTTGCACGCCCTTGGCTGTCGTTTCTTAATTTCCCATCTGCCCACTTCCGTTGGTGCAAGAAATGTCATTGATGTTGATTAAGTACAAGAGTAGGGTGTGACAATTACTAGAGATTACTGCCTCCATAAAGAAATATAAAAGCGTTTATATTATTACTTTAATATTTCTTTAAGGAGGGAGTACTATTCTAATTAACATTCATCTGATAGACTAATTCTATATATTTTCATGGTACGAATCATGTTTGTGGCTCGAAACAGTGCATGTACGGGCATTATTTTAACTTCTTGCAGAGGAGTCTGTGAATCCCATCACTCACAGCACCGATAGATATCAAGATGTACCCCGCGAAGTGGACAGCGGTTAGCACGTACATATGCGTCATGACAGTGCAACAACAACAAATGAACTGATCCAAAAGGAAAATGTTTTGACCCGGATGACCGGCTGAAGCTTGCGTCGGTCCCAGCGTCGTTCGATGAAGGAAATCATGCGGCCACAATGTACATAGTCTTATATCGTCCCCAGCCGCTCCCAGCTACTCAATCATCGTCTTCATTAATCCATCGGAACGCTCCATCCATGCACATCTTTCTCTTGCTTTCTCTTTCCCGCGCCCATGGATGAGCACCTCCTGCCCCGCCTTTCTCAACCGGCGAGCTCTTCCTCATAGCCTACTGCAGGGGAAGGTGTTGAGAACCAAGAGATGCCATTTGATGAGCTCTCAAGGTGTCGGCGCCGCTGCTGCAAATAAGAGGAGTGCTGCGCGCAAGGGACCGGTGCTGGCAAAGCTAGCGTTGCACGGCCTCACCGCAGGAGAACGTGCCTCGCCGGACCGCCGGCACCGTGAATGGGGGTTGGCCAATGCTACAACGACTACAACAGAAGCTACAACCAGCACCGACAGAAGCTGCGACCGATGTAGAGAAAGCTACAAGTGGTGATGGGAAAAGCTACGACCATGGTGACCGTATGCTGGAACCACCTGACGGCGGAGCTGCGACCACAGTCACCACGTGTTGGAACCATGCACACTGGGAGCTGCAACCGCGGTGACTGCATGCTGGAACCGTGCGCACAGGGAGCCACACCCGTACAGGCAGGGGTTGCACCACGCCGACGTCGTCATCGGTGAAAATGTTACAACCGTGTATCGTGGGAGCTACATCCAGCCCTCGGCGACGCTACAAGCCTACAACCATGCACGTGCGAGCTACAACCGGTGACACCGTCGTCGGCCAAATGCTTCAACCGTGTACGACAGAAGCTACATCAACGTGCGTCAAAGCTGCAAACGTTTTGGCGATGCTACAACTATGTCGCCAGAGCTGTAACTGTGATGCCGTCATCACAAAAGGTTTCAACTGTGTACTAAAGAAGCTACATCCATGTGTGCTAGAGTTGCAACCATTTTGTGATGATGCCATAACCGTGTCGCTGGAGCTGCAACTGGGATGCCGTCATCTCAAAATGCTTCAACCATACACCGCGGAAGCTACATACTCATACGCCAGAGCTGCAACTGTTTTGGCAATGCTACAACCTTGTCATCAAAGCTGCGACGGGTTGAGCCATGGTGTCGGTGACCATCGGTGTGTGGGGAGTTTTGGGACCGGCGCCACTGCTATCAACGTCCCCACGTGCTGGAACCAAGCGACAACAGAGTTGCAATCTTGGCAGGAAAATCTTTTTTTGCAAACCTAGGAAGGATATGTTTCAACCACCGCCGGTTGCGGGAGCGGCGGTCCTGCTCACGGTGTTGGTTGCACACGACGAGTAGAGGGCAGCGGCAGCTGCAGCGAGTCACGGGAGCACGTGAGATGGATGTGGCCAGCGCAGTGGAACGAGTCACGAAGGCCTTGTTCTGATTCAAGATAAAACTGTTTGGGGGAAGAGTAGAGGATGACATGGGGTAAGGAGATCAAGCGGCTACGAGAGGACAAATCTGACGGTCTGCGCACGACCGGCCGAACCCTTGCGCCGGCGGACCGGCGTGTAGTACTCGCCGATCCAAAAACAAGAAAGGTACCACACGTACATTCTAAAAAGAAATATTCAGCTCCTTCCAAAAAAATATATTCAGCTGGGTGGGAGCTAGCCATGCATCCATCCGGTGGAAATGTCTTGGCAGGTAGACTCAGCTGCGGGCCACATACAAGTTTGGTTCACAAAATCATCGCTGCTATCCATCCTCATGTACAAGAGGACATTCACACGGTTGCTCCGTTACAAAACAGGGCAACCTGCCTACATACGTTCTCCCGGCCTGGACTTTGGAGACCGGGGTGTGTACGTCTGTGCAGTAAGATCATCTACAATCGGACTCCCACTTCCCTTTTAAACGTCCGAGCGGACAGCTTGGACATCGCCTGGACCAAAAATAACCCCAACTGGCCTCTTCAAAATTCACTATGTCCGGGTGTCCGGCACCCCTCGTAGTAAGACCATATGTAGGGTGGACGTAGGGCGGTTCCCATATGCCCGGACGCATTAGCCACGTGAGACCGGTCTAGTCCGACCCCACATGTACCCACTCCATCCCCAGCCTGGACCACACTAGACCGCTCATCACTCTCGACCAATGTGCTTCCTTTGTAGTCCCGTCCCCTCTTGTCTTGCCCCCTCCGCTCCATCATGGCTGTCTCCGGCAGCGGCAGTGGCTCCGACAGCGAGCCTAACCCATTTTACTGGGATGCACTTACAGCGGAGGATTCGATCTCTGATCTATCCGACAAGGGAGGGAGAAGCTCGCCCTCCGTCGCTCATGGAGTTATTTACCCAAAATCACCACATTTGGGGCTAGGTTAACAACTTGGTACCACATTTGAATCAGGGCATAAAAAACCACTGAAAATGCGCCTAATCTGTAACGCGGAGCACTGATGCTGGAATTTGACCGCGAAAACAGCGAAACTGACAAGTTGGACCCGCATGTCGGGTTGAGGTGGCCTGCTTATGTGGACAATATGCTGAGTTGGACATAGGTCCCACCTGTCAATGACTCAAATATTTGTTTTTTTCTTTTTCTTTTTTAGTTCTTCCTCCTTTTTCCACGGGCATTTCAACAAACATCTTGTGGGCACCCCCGCAGGCCAGAGCGCCTCTGCCATGGCGTCGGCCACGAGCTTCCATCCTCTAGCAGTATAGCCGGCCACAACGACGAGCCACCACCACAGCTTCTACCGCTATCGCGCCTACAAGCACCGCCGCCCGCGGCCAATCCTATACTACTCGCCGGCCTGGGCGCGCGGTAAGGCGGGACACTGCTCGTTGCCTGGGCACGCGGCGGCGGTGTTTCTCTTTGCCTGCTTCGATGGGAGTAGCCGGCCAGGACTAGGACGCGACCACCGCAGCCCGTGGATGGCCGCCTCAGTCACCAGCAGCTGCTCGTGCCGGACTTGCTGCACCGTCTGGCCACCGGAGCCGCTCTCAGGGTGCCATGACCCAGCGTGTCCGGCCACACCATCGCGTTCTCATGGGACCTCTTGCACGCACGCCTCGCCCCGCGCCGGCCGGAGCCGCCGACAGGGTACTTCTTGCTCATGTTGGTCGACGGCGAGCTCACTCTGGCCACGGGTGACCTCGTGCCATCGTCGCCATGGCCGGCGGAGTCCACGGGCCTCCTTCTGTCCCAGCGTGAGAACATCTACCCCGCCGGCCCTCCATGGAGAGGCGGACGAGCTATTGCTGCTCACTCTCTCCAGCGAGAGGAAAATGAATGGTGACCAAAAGATGTTCGACAGAATGCCTCAAAGAAAGAGATACGGGAAGAAGATGACCGTCTAGTCATTGACAGGTGGGGCCCACATCTCATTTGCCACATCAGCTGGTCAAAGCTTTTAGTCGTCGCCACGTCAGCCAGACATGTGGGCCCAACTTGTCAGTTTCGCTGTTTTCGCAAGCTTATCAGACTATCAGTGCTCCGCATTACAGATTAGGCGCATTTTCGGTGGTTTTTTGTGCCCTGGTTCAAATGTGGTACCAAGTTGTTACCCTAGCGCCAAGTGTGGTGGTTTTGGGTAAATAACTCTCGCTCATGGGTGGAGGATGGCTCTTTGAGCTTCACGCAGATCCCAGTGTCACTAATGGCACACACTTCGGGACACCACTAGCTGCTCATGCCATGTCCTTCGAGCTTGCAGCGGCTCCCGGAGTCCGAGGCGCGAATGGCATGCCGTGCCAGGCAGTGGGCCTGGAACAGGGCCGGATATAGCCGGTGTGGTGCCGTTCCACTCGTCTGCCTGTCCGACTCCGATGACAACCAAGCTTCTCCTCGAGGTTCTGCACCGATGGTTGACCTCCATGGAGACTGGACGCACGTCACCGTCTCCGCAAGAATGCAAAGGTGTTGTAGGAAGGGATCGAGGCCTCTAAGTAGGCGACGACAGAGAAAGAGGCGGCCCCTGCCAAAGCCTGCCGCGAAGTAGGCCTACGCCACTAGACATCTTGCCGGGCTCACCTGCTCCTTGTCCTCCTCCAACGGTAGCTCCTTCGACTCCGACACCCCGGAAGATGACCCTTACATGGTATTCTCCATGGACTACCTCTGCCCCGAAGATGACAAGGGGAAGGGCAAGACCATGTCTTGAATCATGTCCTCTTTTCTGCAGTTGAATTCATAGTATTTTAGCAATAGAATTTGGTGATGAACTAGCAGTCCTTTTTTTTCTTCGGCGAAAATGATCGGCACTTTTGGTTGTCCGATGTAATGTATGTCGAACTATATGTATGCTTTGTATAGATTTGATTCTATGTGATCGGCGTTGAATGTATTTGTATGAATTTGAGGGGTGCAAAATGAGGGGGACAACTGCAGACAGGTACATATGAGAGCGAGCCCAAGCTGTCTACGGGTGCATCCACAGACATATAGGGTGCTAGATTCGGCAAGTGTAGTTGTAGATGCTTTAAGGGCAATTCCAATACTTATCACCAAATGAATGACACCAAATGTCCGCAGTCGGCGGGTAGGGCGCCGACTATTCAACCCTAGGCAACAAATGGCTGGCCCATTTTAAATGATTCGAACACATACACATATAGAAGTCATGCTAAAAAGATAAACAATGTTAAATTTTGATATGTTAACAACCAAACCGATGAAATTTAACAAGTTCAGGCAATTTTTTCAAATACTAATTAAACAACGCTAGTTACCGGATGGTGACCTCGTAGGCATGACCTTTGAGGCCACCGACACCTCTGTCGTTGTCCGCACCGCTGCCCGAGCCGATGTTTGCGTCGTCGTCCGTGTAGTTGTCGCCGTCCTTCTAGTGGCGGAAGGCCTATGAGGTGTCACGCTTCTGGGATGTTTGTATAGTTATAGCATCACACATGAGTTGCCATCTTATCTTTGTTTGTCTTTTATTTCCAATTTTTAGGTATTTTTCTGCAGATTTCATAATAAATTATGGAAATATGCATTGCCAATTCTTTTATGAAGACAAGAATAATGTTTTTATTATCTAAAATATTACTTTTTTGTGGGTGATGAGTACACTGGTAGAAAAAGGGCCTGTTGTCCCGGTTCGTAAGGGCCTTTTGTCCCGGTTCCTGAACCGGGACTAAAGGGTTGGTACTAATGCCCTACCCCTTTAGTCCCGATTCAATCCAGAACTGGAACTGATGGGCCTCCACGTGGCCTGTGCGCGGAGCCCAGGCAGGAGACCCTTTGGTCCCGGTTGGTGGCACCAACCGGGACCAATAGGCATCCACGCGTCAGCATTTCTGTGGTTGGGGTTTTTGTTTTTTTGAAGGGGGGGGGTTTGGGGGTTTTGGAGGGTTAATTTAGGTGTTTCATATATTGTGTTAGCTAGCTATAATTAATAGAGAGAAGTGTCCTCTCTTATGTCCGTGCTTGGTCGACGCTACGTACTATACATACGTATAGAGAGGACTAGACACTCTAGCTAGCTAGTAAGCAAACGAAGGAAACAGAAGATCGTCATGAACATATATGCATACAGAGAGAAGTGATATCGACCACCTCTCCTTCTCCGAGAGATTGGTCGAACAACAAGTTCTCGTATATCTATCCGACACTACCGGCTACATATATACAATAATTATCTCTTACAAATATAATCATACGGACTCATGGTCCACATAGTATTCTCCGTCTTCAGCGATCACGTGGTCAAGAAAGAATGCCGCCAATTCCTCTTGAATTGCTCGCATGTGAGCTGGTGCTAGGAGTTCATCCCGCTTCCGAAACATCTAATTTGAAGAAGGGGGTCAATACATATATATATATGAATGAATGAAACTCAACACAAATGATGGTAATAAAATAAAATTGTGAATGTTATTATTTGCGTACTTCATATTGTTCGTCAGTGTAGCCCCGCTCACAGGTCATGTGGCGGATGGACTCGCAAACGTAGTATCCACAGAAATCATTCCATTTTTCCTGCCACAACCACTTTACAAGAAATAGAGGTCAATCAAACTGATAAGCAAGAATGCCAAATCAATAGGAGATGCGCAGAACATGCTACTATAGTAATTACTTTCGGGTGTCTAAATTGCAGCTTCTTCGGGAGTCCTGGAGCTTTTTTGGAGAATTTTTTCCAAACCCTGCCAGACAAAGAAAACAATTACTTGATATATCATGAAATGAACAAAGTTGCTGATATGGTGGATAATGATCGATTTAACTTACTTCTCGAGCATTTGAGTCATGTCCGCATAGTCCTGGGGATCTTTTCATTTTGAGTCTAAGACAGTTACTAGTCCCTGCTCAAGCTTAATCTCTAGGAGAATATAGTGGTAACTGCACACACATGCATAACTCATCAATTACATTACTATAACCTTGACTAATATATGTATATATATATATATATATATATATATATATATATATATATATATATATAAGGGAAACCGAATACGCACAAGACAGTAACACTCACTTGAAGTTGTAAGGAAAGAGTATTATATCTTTGTTTTCATTTATTACCAACGATCGTAGCAAGTTGGCCTCGGTATCTGCGGCATGAAATTTAATCTGAGTTGCATCTATGAGATATGTGTTAATGAACCCAATATCACCGACTTGTCTTTTCTTCAATTCAGCGATCTTCAATCTGCATAATATAGTGAGGATGATTATAAATATATGCAATGAAAGAGCTGAGCTATATAGAGAGACTTAATGACAGAAGTAGTACTACTTACAGACAGTAACAGGTGACCGTTGTTTTATCGAGGGCCAATTGATTGAAAAACTGAAAGAACTCCTCAAATGGAATAGGCAACAATTCAATTCCAACGAGGTCATGCTCCGTTTTAACTTTCACATACAAAGTACTCCTCCCCCCAGAGTCTCTGCAGATTTTCAAGTACCAATCATGCAATCTTCGCATCATCGTTGATAGAGATCTTTCATCTTTGACGAGAGGCTTCCCGTACTCGTATCTTTGTATCTGCACCTCCATGGGTTCATAATGTACATCGTCGGGCAGGTAATCGGCAAGATTGCTATAACCGGGCACCATCCTCGGATCATTAGCGACGTTGTCGCTAGGCACCTTGAGCGGGGGGCACAATTGCTTCGCTTGTTCGCCGAGCTGGGCAATTTGTTTCCCAGCTCGTCGTTCTTTCAGCCTTTGATCACTGACAGTACTTCCCGACCGCTCCGCTTCGGCAAATTCCTTTCCAATAATGCGCTCATAGTTTCCTTTCGGCGGAGACTTGGGTGGTTTTGTCAGGGCAGCCAGAGTGCGCTTCGCTTTCACCGGATCTACCTTCTCCTCCGGAGGTGGATGTCCCTTTGCTTTCAATCCTTGAAACCAGTCATCCACTTCGGTTCGTGCGATCTCGGCGTTCTCCTCCAGGGTCCTCTCATATGGTAACTTCTCTGGAGTCTTCAGAGAAGGACCGAATCTGTATGTCCTCCCGCCTCTGGCTGTACTGCTAGACGCCGGCCGAGCAGACGGAGCGGTTGTCTTCTTTAATTGCTTACGAGGCGGAGGAGAAGGACTACGACGCGCCGGAGCAGCCGGAGCGGCGGCAGGTCTCTTCCGCCCTTGCTGAGAGGCGGAGAAGGAGGAGGCTAGCTGCTCGGGCGCGTCGATGCAGGCGGAGAAGGAGGCGGAGTGCCGCCACGTGCTGGAGAAGGAGCCGGTCGAGTGCCCTGATCGTCACTCACCAGAGGAGGAGGCGGAGTGCCCTGACTCGCCGGAGGAGGAGGCGGTGGAGGAGGCGGAGTGCCCTGACTTGCCGGAGGAGGAGGAGGAGGCGGAGGCGTCCAGTTCGGAAGGTTGATGAGCTCCTTCCGCCATAGGCATGGAGTGTTCAGAGCAAACCCCAGCCTAGTCTCCCCTTCACCGGTAGGGTGGTCAAGCTGGAGGTCCTCAAATCCCTCCGTTATTTCATCCACCATCACCCTAGCATATCCTTCTGGAATCGGCCGGCAGTGAAAAGTTGCGCCGGGTTCAGTAGGATAAACAAAGCCAACAGCCGCCTTGACCTTCAAATTCATCCATTGCGTCATAAGGTGGCAATTTTGAGACTTCGTGATAGCATCCACGGGATAGCTGACAGGAGCCGTCAAGGCATGCTCCGGCTGAAGCAGCTCGGTGGAAGCCACGCTGCTTCTCCGCTGAGATGGCGGGGTAGCTTCGGGGGAAGCTTCGGTAGTACGTTTGTTGCGATTTGCTTCTCATTTCTCTATCGCTTGTACCCTTGCTTGCAGCGCCTGCATTTGGGTCTGCTGCACTTTTTTCCTCCTCTCATGGGATTTGTAACCGCCTGCGTCCGGAAACCCAACCTTCCACGGAATGGAGCCTGGCGTGCCTCGTGTCCATCCAGGGTGCTCAGGATTCCCGAGGGCCATTGTGAGCTCGTCGTTCTCTCTGTCTGGAAAGAACGTCCCTTGCTGCGCTGCTTCGATATACTGCTGAAGCTTCCTGACTGGTATGTCCATTTGATCGTTCGTCCAAATGCACTTCCCTGTTACAGGGTCCAAGGTTCCGCCAGCCTCGAAGAACCAAGTCCGGCAACGGTCTGGCCAGTTAATTGTCTCTGGTTCGATCCCTTTATCAACCAGATCATTCTCAGTCTTGGCCCACTTAGGCCGGGCTACGAGGTAGCCACCTGACCCCGTGCGATGGTGATGCTTCTTCTTCGCAGCATTTTGCTTGTTTGTCACCGACATCTTCTTACTCTTTTCCGATGTCTTGTGGGCCACAAATGCGGGCCAGTGATCTCTGATCTTCTCATATCTGCCCTTGAATTCTGGTGTCTCATTATTTTCGACAAACTTATTCAGCTCTTTCTTCCACCTCCTGAATAGTTCTGCCATCCTCTTAAGAGCAAAAGACTTGATTAATTGCTCTTTAACTGGCTTCTCTGGATTATCCTCTGGCGGTAGGGTGAAATTTGACTTCAGCTCAGTCCAAAGATCATTTTTCTGCATATCATTGACATAAGACACCTCAGGGTCTTCTGTAGCCGGCTTAAACCATTGCTAGATGCTGATCGGGATTTTGTCCCTAACAAAAACCCCGCACTGAGCAACAAATGCGCTCTTTGTCCGGAGGGGTTCAATCGGTTGGCTGTCGGGCGCGATTGCTATGATCTCAAACTTTTCATCCGAGCTCAACTTTTTCTTCGAGCCTCGTCTCTTTACCGAAGTTATGCTCGATCCGGAGGGCTAGAAAAAAGAACAAAGACTTAATTAATATGTGTACATACCAAAACAATGAATGCATCAATTAGCTAGTCAGAAGAAGCTTAACTAATATATATACCTGGCCGGACTCGGTTCGGTCACCGGAGACGTCATCACAGTCTCCTTCTTGCACTGGCATTGGGTCACCGGAGCCGTCCTCACGGTCTCCTTCTTGCACCGGAATTAGGTCACCGGAGCCATCATAATCATAGCCAGCTCCTTCCAGACCATCGGTGTCGTTGAGAAACAATGAGCAGACGGCATCACTTCCTCGTGCGATTATGTCCCCAACAACTCTTCTTGTACTTCATCTCGGGCGGTGTCCATAGTTTATACAAATATTGACAACATGGCAATTATTATTCAAACATGACAGATGGATATATTAGTGGCAAACGTAGAACTAATATTAATTAGTGGCCTCGATGCTGCTTCTCTAGGGTTTGGGGTGGCCTCGACGCTGCTTCTCTAGGGTTTGGGGTGGCCTCGACAACGCTTCAAGGATAAAAAAAGAAGAGGAAGAAGAAAAAAAAGAGAAGAAAGAATAGAGGAGTAAGAACTCCTCTATTCTTTCTTCTCCTCTTTTTTTCTTCTTCTTACTCTTTTTTTTATCGGGAACGAGGGTCGTCGAGGGTCACCGAGCGGTAGAGGAAACCCTAAATAGCAAGTATCGTGGGTGTGAGATACATGTGGCCGTCAGTGTCGGACACTACATCCACGTCCCACAAGTGACGTGGGCGTCGAAGCCCGCGCCACTTGTGGGACGTGGATGTAGTGTCCGACACCGACGGCCACATGTATCTCACACCGACGATACTTTCTATTTAGGTTTCCTCTACCGTTCAGCGACCCTGACCCTCCACGACCCTCGTTTCAGATAAAATAAAGAGGAAGAAGAAGAAAAAAAGAGAAGAAGAAGAAAAAAAGAGGAGAAGAATCTTTCTTCTCCTCTTTTTTTTCTTCTTCTTCTCTTTTTTTCTTCTTCTTCTTCCTCTTTATTTTATCGGAAACGAGGGTCGTCGAGCGTCAGGGTCGCCGAGCGGTAGAGGAAACCCTAAATAGCAAGTATCATGGGTGTGAGATACATATGGCCGTCGGTGTCGGACACTACATTCACGTCCCACAAGTGACGTGGGCGTCGTAGCCCGCGCCACTTGTGGGACGTGGATGTAGTGTCCGACACCGACGGTACATGTATCTCACACCGACGATACTTTCTACTTGGTTTCTCCTCTGCCGCTCGACGACCCTCGACGACCCTCGTTCCCGATAAAATAAAGAGGAAGAAGAATAAAAAAAGAGAAGAAGAGAAAAAGAAGAAAAAAAGAGGATCGGGAACGAGGGTCATCGAGGGTCAGGGTCGCCGAGTGGTAGAGGAAACCCTTAACGACCCTCGACCCTCTACCCTAGTTCCCGACCCTCGACCCCTCGGCGATCCTCGACACCCTCGTTCCCGATAAAAATTAAGAAGAAGAAGAAGAAGAAAAAAGAGGAGAAGAAGAAAGGAATAGCTAGAGGAGAAGATCGAAGAAAAAAAGAAGAAAAAAAAGAGGAGAAGAAGAAAGGAATAGTGGAGAAGAAGAGAAAATTTAATATTCTATTTTCTCTTCCTCTCCACTATTCTTTTCTTCTTCTCCTCTTCTTCTCCTTCTTTTTTCTTCTTCTTATTTATTTCTCCTCTTCTTTTCCTCTCCTCTTCTTCTTTCTTTCCTCTTCTTATTTTCTTCTTTCCTATCCTTCTTTTTCTAAAATTGTAACTTTTGCATATATAAAACTTTTCTAAAATTGTAACTTTCTATATATGAACAAAAAACTTTCTATGAACAAAAAAACATTTTTAACATATATATTTAGCAATTTCTAGCCACATACATCACATACACATATACATTATAGCCACATACACATATACATCACATATGAACAAAAAAATAAACTAATAAAAATAAAAAAAACATATTGCAACATATGAAAAAAAACATATAGCCACATACATACACATACATTATATATATGAAAAAAAAATTAAACTAATAAAGGCAGGGGCGCGGGAGTGGTGGCGCCGGTGGGGCAGAGGGGCATGGAGGTAGCGGTGGCGCCGGCGGGGCAGGGCAGGGCAGAGGCGCGGGAGCGAGGCAAGGCAGGGGCGTGAGGCAGGTGCTCACAGAGGGATGGCGGAGCACGGCGGGTGGCGTCGGGGCGCGGGGACGACGGTGAGGTGGCCTTCGAGGGCGGCGGCGACGGCAAAGTTGAGCAGCCTGACGGCGTCGGAGGCGGCGACGACGGTGAGGTGGACCAGCCTGACGGCGTCGGAGGCGGCGGCGACGACGAGGTGGAGCAGCCTGACGCCTCGGCGGCGACGGCGACGAGGCAGAGCAGCGGGCGCCGGGCGGAGAAGAAAGGGATGGATTTTGGAGAAACTGCTAAGTGCTGCTTATATAGCAAAGCCTTTAGTTCCGGTTCGTGGCACAAACCGGGACTAATGCCCCCTTTAGCCCCGGTTGGTGCCACCAACCGGGACCAAAGGCCAATTTTCAGCAGCCCGAAGGGCGGGAAGCGGCGGCCTTTGGTCCCGGTTGGTGGCACCAACCGGGACTAAAGAGGGGCATTGGTCATGGTTCGTGGCACCAACCGTGACCAATCCCCCCTTTAGTCCCGGTTGGTGCCACCAACCGGGACCAAAGGCCTTGTGCTGCCCCGCGCCCAAATGTTTAGTCCCACCTCGCTAGTTGAGAGGGAGCCGCACCTGTTTATAAGGTGCGGTGCGCCTTCCCTCTCGAGCTCCTCTCTAAAGTAGGCTTTCGGGCCTAACCGCGCAATGTGTGCCTGTGGGCCTACTTGGCCTCCCACGGGCCTGAATCCTGGCCCATGGTAGGGTTTCTAGTCGTATTCAGGCCGTGGGTGCCCAGTAGGTGGCACTTTTTTTTGTTTATTTTGTTTCTACTTACAACAAAATACTTATTATTGCTATATTTAATTTTTTCCAGTTTTTTTGTTTTGTCTTCTGCATTACTTATTTTCTTTTGTTTTTTGCTTTATTTTTTAATTCTTTTTGCTTTTAGTTTTAGAAAAAATTATAAACTTTCTGTTAGTGCCATTACTTTTCAAATTTGAAAACACTTTTTTTGTTTTTTTTGTTTTCTTTGTTGCTTTATTTATTTTATTTTGTTTCTACTTACAATAAAATACTTATTGTTGCTATTTTTATTTTTTTCCAGTTTTTTTGTTTTGTTTTCTGTATTATTTAGTTTCTTTTGTTTTTTGCTTTATTTTTTAATTCTTTTTGCTTTTAGGTCAGCAAAATTATAAACTTTCTATTGCTTTATTTATTTTATTTTGTTTCTACTTACAACAAAATACTTATTGTTTCTATTTTTTTCCAGTTTTTTTGTTTTGTTTTCTGCATTATTTATTTTCTTTTGTTTTTTGCTTTATTTTTTTTATTCTTTTTACTTTTAGTTTTAGAAAAAATATAAACTTTCTGTTAGTGCCATTAGTTTTCAAATTTGAAAACACTTTTTTAGTTTTTTTGTTTTCTTTGTTGCTTTATTTATTTTATTTTGTGATTAACTTTACTATAAAATAGTTTTTTTCCTGTTTTTTTGATTTGTTTTTTGCATTATTTATTTTCTTTTGTTTTTTGCTTTAATTTTTAATTCTGTTTGCTTTTAGGTTAGCAAAATTATAAACTTTCTGTTAGTGCCATTAGTTTTAGAAAAATTATAAACTTTCTGTTAGTGCCATTAGTTTTTAAATTTGAATAGTTAAAATTTGAATTCTTTGAAAATTGTTTGAATCACAAGTTTGTGATTAACTTACTAAAAATGAGAATAGATGCGCTTATAGAGAAAATTCAACCTAAATTCCTAGTAAATTTCTATGAATTTCAGAGAAATTCACTATGAATTTAGGTTAAACTTTTCTCTATTAGGGCATCTATTTTCACTTTGAGAGGAGCTCAACAAGGCAGAAAGGGAAGGGCTTATAAACCGGTGTGAGCCCCCTTCGGTTGGCGAGGTGGGACTAAACTCTGCCCGCAACGAGGACCAACCCTTTAGTCCCGGTTTGTGGCACAAACCGGGACTAATGGTCATGGGCCAGGGGCGAGGAGCAAAATTATAAACTTTCTGTTAGTGCCATTAGTTTTAGAAAGTTGAAAGTTGAAAGTTGGCATGGGCCAGGGACTAATGGTCATGGTATTACGAGGGCCGAACCATAAGACATGAAAGCATTTCAAATGAACTCTGAAAAAGTTGAAAGTTGGCATGGTATCATAATTTCACCCACATAGCATGTGCATGTACAAAACGGACAATGGTAGCATGTTCGTGTGTTACAAAGTTGGCATGGTATCATCATAATAGTTGCGGGAGAAAGTCTTCACTTTTTCTTCGCTTGTGTCATTTGCTTATTGCGCCGTAACCATGGATAATCTTCATTGTTTATCAGGATGCTTGGGTCAGCCTTGACATTGAAGGGAGGAATTTCATGAAACTTTTCATAATCTTCAGACATGTCTGTCTTGCCGTCCACTCCCAGGATGTCCCTTTTTCCTGAAAGAACTATGTGGCGCTTTGGCTCATCGTATGATGTATTCGCTTCCTTATCTTTTCTTTTTCTCGGTTTGGTAGACATGTCCTTCACATAGATAACCTGTGCCACATCATTGGCTAGGACGAACGGTTCGTCAGTGTACCCAAGATTTTTCAGATCCACTGTTGTCATTCCGTACTGTGGGTCTACCTGTACCCCGCCGCCTAACAGATTGACCCATTTGCACTTAAACAAAGGGACCTTAAAATCAGGTCCGTAGTCAAGTTCCCATATGTCCACTATGTAACCATAATATGTGTCCTTTCCGCTCTCGGTTGCTGCATCAAAGCGGACACCGCTGTTTTGGTTGGTGCTCTTTTGATCTTGGGCGATCGTGTAAAATGTATTCCCATTTATCTCGTATCCTTTGTAAGTCAATACAGTCAAAGATGGTCCCCTGGACAACAAGTACAACTCATCACAAACAGTGTTGTCACCTCTGAGACGTGTTTCCAACCAACTGCTGAAAGTCCTGATGTGTTCACATGTAATCCAGTCGTCGCACTGCTCCGGGTGTTTGGAGCGCAGACTGTTCTTGTGTTCATCGACATACGGGGTCACCAAGGTAGAGTTCTGTAGAACTGTGTAGTGTGCTTGAGACCAAGAATATCCGTCCCTGCATATTATTGAGTCTCTTCCAAGAGTGCCTTTTCCAGTCAGTCTCCCCTCATACCGCGATTTAGGGAGACCTATCTTCTTAAGGCCAGGAATGAAGTCAACACAAAACCCGATAACATCCTCTGTTTGATGGCCCATGGAGATGCTTCCTTCTGGCCTAGCGCGGTTACGGACATATTTCTTTAGGACTCCCATGAACCTCTCAAAGGGGAACATATTGTGTAGAAATACGGGCCCCAGGATGACAATCTCGTCGACTAGATGAACTAGGACGTGCGTCATGATATTGAAGAAGGATGGTGGGAACACCAGCTCGAAACTGACAAGACATTGCGCCACATCACTCCTTAGCCTTGGTACGATTTCTGGATCGATCACCTTCTGAGAGATTGCATTGAGGAATGCACATAGCTTCACAATGGCTAATCGGACGTTTTCCGGTAGAAGCCCCCTCAATGCAACCGGAAGCAGTTGCGTCATAATCACGTGGCAGTCATGAGACTTTAGGTTCTGAAACTTTTTCTCTGGCATATTTATTATTCCCTTTATATTCGACGAGAAGCCAGTCGTGACCTTCATACTGAGCAGGCATTCAAAGAAGATTTCTTTCTCTTCTTTCGTAAGAGCGTAGCTGGCAGGACCTTTATACTGCTTCGGAGGCTTGCCGTCTTTTTCGTGCAAACATTGCAGGTCCTCCCGTGCCTCAGGTGTATCTTTTGTCTTCCCATACACGCCCAAGAAGCCTAGCAGGTTCACGCAAAGGTTCTTCGTCACGTGCATCACGTCGATTGAGGAGCGGACCTCTAGGTCTTTCCAGTAGGGTAGGTCCCAAAATATAGATTTCTTCTTCCACATGGGTGCGTGTCCCTCAGCGTCATTCGGAACAGCTAGTCCACCGGGACCCTTTCCAAAGATTACGTAGTGTAAATCATTGACCATAGCAAGTACGTGATCACTGGTACGCATGGCGGGCTTCTTCCGGTGATCTGCCTCGCCTTTGAAATGCTTGCCTTTCTTTCGACATTGATGGTTGGTCGGAAGAAATCGACAATGGCCCAGGTACACATTCTTCCTGCATTTGTCCAGGTATATACTTTCAGTGTCATCTAAACAGTGCGTGCATGCGTGGTATCCTTTGTTTGTCTATCCTGAAAGGTTACTGAGAGCGGGCCAATCGTTGATGGTCACGAACAGCAACGCCTTAAGGTTAAATTCCTCCTGTCTGTGCTCATCCCACGTACGTACACCGTTTCCATTCCATAGCTGTAAAAGTTCTTCAACTAATGGCCTTAGGTACACATCAATTTTGTTGCCGGGTTGCTTAGGGCCTTGGATGAGAACTGGCATCATAATGAACTTCCGCTTCATGCACATCCAAGGAGGAAGGTTATACATACATAGAGTCACGGGCCAGGTGCTGTGATTGCTGCTCTGCTCCCCGAAAGGATTAATGCCATCCGCGCTTAAAGCAAACCATACATTCCTTGGGTCCTTTGCAAACTCATCCCAGTACTTTCTCTCGATTTTTCTCCACTGCGACCCGTCAGCGGGTGCTCTCAACTTCCCATCTTTCTTTCGGTTCTCACTGTGCCATCGCATCAACTTGGCATGCTCTTCGTTTCTGAACAGACGTTTCAACCATGGTATTATAGGAGCATACCACATCACCTTCGCAGGAACCCTCTTCCTGGGGGGCTCGCCGTCAACATCACCAGGGTCATCTCGTCTGATCTTATACCGCAATGCACCGCATACCGGGCATGCGTTCAGATCCTTGTATGCACCGCGGTAGAGGATGCAGTCATTAGGGCATGCATGTATCTTCTCCACCTCCAATCCTAGAGGGCATACGACCTTCTTTGCTGCGTATGTACTGTCGGGCAATTCGTTATCCTTTGGAAGCTTCTTCTTCAATATTTTCAGTAGCTTCTCAAATCCTTTGTCAGCCATAGCATTCTCTGCCTTCCACTGCAGCAATTCCAGTACGGTACCGAGCTTTGTGTTGCCATCTTCGCAATTGGGGTATAACCCTTTTTTGTGATCCTCTAACATGCGATCGAACTTCAGCTTCTCCTTTTGACTTTCGCATTGCGTCCTTGCATCGACAATGACCCGGCGGAGATCATCATCATCGGGCACATCGTCTGGTTCCTCTTGATCTTCAGCAGCTTCACCCGTTGCAGCATCATTGGGCACATCGTCTGGTTCCTCTTGATCTTCACCAGCTCCCCCCGTTGCAGCATCACCGTATTCAGGGGGCACATAGTTGTCATCGTACTCTTCTTCTTCGCCGTCTTCCATCATAACCCCTATTTCTCCGTGCCTCGTCCAAACATTATAGTGTGGCATGAAACCCTTGTAAAGCAGGTGGGAGTGAAGGATTTTCCGGTTAGAGTAAGACCTCGTATTCCCACATTCAGTGCATGGACAACACATAAAACCATTCTGCTTGTTTGCCTCAGCCGCATCGAGAAACTCATGCACGCCCTTAATGTACTCGCAGGTGTGTCTGTCACCGTACATCCATTGCCGGTTCATCTGCGTGCATTATATATAATTAAGTGTCCAAATTAATAGAAGTTCATCATCACATTAAAACCAAAGTGCATACATAGTTCTCATCTAACAACATATAGCTCTCCAGAGCATCTAATTAATTAAACCATACATTGAAACTATGTAAAACATTTCAATGCGAAAACAAATGCGATCATAATCGCAACCAAGGTAACAATTGATCCAACGGCATAATGATACCAAGCCTCGGTATGAATGGCATATTTTCTAATCTTTCTAATCTTCAAGCGCATTGCATCCATCTTGATCTTGTGATCATCGACGACATCCGCAACATGCAACTCCAATATCATCTTCTCCTCCTCAATTTTTTTATTTTTTCCTTCAACAAATTGTTTTCTTCTTCAACTAAATTTAACCTCTCGACAATAGGGTCGGTTGGCATTTCCGATTCACATACATCCTACATAAATAAAATCTATGTCACGTTGGTCGGCATAATTTTCATAAACAATAAATGAACCAATAGTTATAAAGATAATATATATACCACATCCGAATCATAGACAGGACGAGGGCCGACGGGGGGCGGATACCAAAACCATCGCACTATATAAGATGCAATAATAAAAGTAAGAAAATAATACAAGTATCTATGTAAACATACAAGTAAGAATATTTTTCCTTTCAGAAAGAAGATAAGAACAAGAGGCTCACCACGGTGGTGCCGGCGATGAGCTCGGCGCGGGTGATCGACGGCGGTGAAGACGGGGACGGGGCGTGACGGACCGCTAAACCTAGACAAATATTATGGAAAATGGAGCTTGGAGGTCGAGCTTGGAGAGGAGAAAGCTTAAGTAGTGTGGCTCGGGCATTCCATCGAACACCTTGTGTGCATAGGAGGTGAGCTAGAGCACCACCAAGCCCTCTCCCCCTCGGCCAGAGAAAAACAGAGCACTGGGGTGCTCTGCTCGTGAGCGAGGGGTATATATAGGCACCTCATTGGTCCCGGTTGGTGACATGAGCCGGGACTAAAGGGGAGCCTTTGGTCCCGGTTCAAGCCACCAACCGGGACCAATGGTGGTGGGCCAGGAGCGAGGCCCATTGGTCCCGGTTCATCCCACCAACCGGGACCAAAAGGTCCAAATGAACCGGGACCAATGGCCCACGTGGCCCGGCCGGCCCCCTGGGCTCACGAACCGGGACCAATGCCCACATTGGTCCCGTTTCTGGACTGAACCAGGACTAATGGGCTAACCCGGCCTGGACCAAAGCCCTGTTTTCTACTAGTGGTATATCTCTAGTCAAGGAAACACCTCCATCAATCTATACCCTATGACCACGGAATAGTTGAGGACAAAGTCATACATATGTGTTCATAGGTACCATACGAACGATGCGAGAAGAGATGTAAAGAAGTAATTGCATAGGTGCAACATTATGTTCTTAAAATACAAAGATGCTTTGCAAGTCTAAGCATCAAGTCCCAACAAAAGAACCCTTTGCCCTGTGATTATAGGCCCTGTTCAAGAATTCATCCGATTAACCAGTTAACTTGCCGATTAATCCCTACTCATACGGTCACCGAGTAGCCGATAAACCAAAAAATCATCGATTAATTGATTAAATGGCTGATTAACTTGCCGATTAGCCGATTAATCCCCTACTCGCTAGCCAACCGAGCAGCTACCAGTTAACGATTTCCTCAACAATGATTATAGGTCTAGATTTTTCCCTTAAAAAACTCTAAGTATTGGTAGCGGCAGAGGCAGTGGCTACCAGCAGGGCCCGAGCCCACCCGAACATATTTTTTCTTCTACAAACAACGACATTTTTGCACTATTCCTGCAACCGTCCTCCAACGACATCAGACTCGTAGGCATTCCTGCCTCTACCACTTATTGGCATATTCATCTTGGCCTACAATACCCAAGCCTCTATTCCAGGCAAGGTTTTTGCCCCAACATTCATCCACTTGGATGAAAGTGACCCATGGTGAATTTCGGGCTTGGCACATGGTATTATTTTGGTAAATGGCTGTGTACAAACGCTTTGTGGATTCGGTGTTTAGTTTCAAATTTTTTGAACTTTTGTGCTGAATTCTTGGGTGCGGTTGGGTGCGGTTAGCGATTTTGCCACTCTATGGTGAAACACGGTGCCGCTTCCATCACCTGATCTGGAGGGTTCTTGCGTTTTTCGATCAGTGCCGCTTTAATATTTCGATCTAGAGTCTGCTTTTTGTTTCTGGTTTGCACCACTGTAGTTGTTTGATCTCGAAACCTCGCCAGATACCACCATCGCTTATGTCCTGGGGGTTATAAATAGATCGTCCTTCTTCTCATATCATTGTGCTAGGTTTTCTTTGAGTTAGCATATACTGTTTCTATGGTATATCCTTCTTCCTGTCGTAATGGACCGCAGCGTCCTGCTCGGCCTCCTCCGTCGCGGGGAGCTTTGGTTGGCCGGTGTGGTGGTTCGGGTTGTCTTGCTGCGTCGGCTGATAACCCACAAGTATAGGGGATCGCAACAGCTTTCAAGGGTAAAGTATTCAACCCAAATTTATTGATTCGACACAAGGGGAGCCAAAGAATATTCTCAAGTATTAGCGGTTGAGTTGTCAATTCAACCACACCTGGAAACTTAGTATCTGCGGCAAAGTGTTTAGTAGAAAAGTAATATGATAGTGGTGGCAGCAGCAACAAAAGTAAAGATAGCAAAGTAATGTTTTTGGTATTTTGTAGTGATTGTAATAGTACCAGCGGGAAAGTAAATAAGCGTAAACCAGTATATGGAAAACTCATAGGCACCGGACCAATGATGGATAATTATGCCGGATGTGGTTCATCATGTAACAGTCATAACATAGGGTGACACAGAACTAGCTCCAATTCATCAATGTAATGTAGGCATGTATTCCGTATATAGTCATACGTGCTTATGGAAAAGAACTTGCATGACATCTTTTGCCCTACCCTCCCGTGGCAGCGGGGTCCTATTGGAAACTAAGGGATATTAAGGCCACCTTTTAATAGAGAACCGGAACAAAGCATTAGCACATAGTGAATACATGAACTCCTCAAACTATGGTCATCACCGGGAGTGGTCCCGATTATTGTCACTTCGGGGTTGCCGGATCATAACACATAGTAGGTGACTATAGACTTGCAAGATAGGATCAAGAACTCACATATATTCATGAAAACATAATAGATTCAGATCTGAAATCATGGCACTCGGGCCCTAGTGACAAGCATTAAGCATAGCAAAGTCATAGCAACATCAATCTCAGAACATAATGGATACTAGGGATCAAACCCTAACAAAACTAACTCGATTACATGATAAATCTCATCCAACTCATCACCGTCCAACAAGTCTACGATGGAATTACTCACGCACGACGGTGAGCATCATGAAATTGGTGATGGATGATGGTTGATGATGACGACGGTGACGAATCCTCCTCTCCGGAGCCCCGAACGGACTCCAGATCAGCCCTCCCGAGAGGTTTTAGGGCTTGGCAGCGGCTTTGTATCGTAAAACGCGATGATTTCTTCTCTCTGATGTTTTTCTCATCGAAACTCAATATATGGAGGTGGAGTTGGAGTCGGAGACGCAACAGGGGGCCCATGAGGTAGGGGGCGCGCCCTAGGGGGGTGCCCCCCACCCTCGCAAGAAGGGTGTGGGCCCCCTGGTCTTCATCTTTGGCAAGGATTTTTTATTGTTTTTTCTAAGATGTCCCGTGGAGTTTTGGGTCATTCCGAGAATATTTGTTTTCTGCACATAAAACAACACCATGGTAATTCTGCTGAAAACAGCGTCAGTCCGGGTTAGTTCCATTCAAATCATACAAGTTAGAGTCCAAAACAAGGGCAAAAATGTTTGGAAAAGTAGATACGACGGAGACGTATCATCGGCCATTGTCTCAGCTCGGCCCGTATGTATGGAGCATGCTTCGTCCTCTGATGATCGGTCGTTGCCGCTGTCGCGCCCTGGCTGTCGGCAACTCGCTGCTGCTGTCCCGGGCCTCCTAATCTCCCTTGACCTTCTTTGCGGTGCTGGCGGGCCTAGTGAGGATCAGCCACAGCTTCGGCTCTGGCATCGCTCTGAGTCCGTCCAACCGGCCGTCCGCGACCGACGGTGACTACGTCGAAGATGTTGTCGACTGGTTATGGACTGTGCGGAAACCGGGTGTCCCGGTGGCCGGCGCTTGCATATCCCCTTGGCGGGGCCATGGTCTCCGCTCAGACGTAGTAGGACGCCCTGTTCGGGGAGCATAGATCCTGCAGCAACAACCTCTACGACAACAACGACGGCATCACCACCGCCGGATAACGATCACTTGCCAGTGCGAGCGGTGTGACAGTGGCGAAGACGGATGCTCCTGGTGCAGCAGACAGCAGGCTGCTCTGTGGCGCCGACAAGGGGTTAGGTTGCAGCGTCGGGGCAGAAGGGAGGCGGTGCAGCAGACAGTAAGATGGTCTCGAAGGCGGCCACACTGCGCAGGAGATACTGGAGCCGGAGTGGTCCGTTGTTAGCCAGGATCGGCTGTTGCTGATGATGCTGCGGGCATGTGGATGAGTATGTGGATCTAAACGTGAAACGTCCATCAGCAAGGCACGGCCTGGCGTTGCGCACTGCACTGCTATGTGATGCTGTTGAATATGAAGTGCACTCAAACCGCGATGCATGCCATCCGCGTTGTATCCCCTTGCATGGCCCGACGAGGTTTCGCATACGTCCAGGTTCGTGTGATCATCTCTCTCTCTCTCATATTTTTTGTGCAGCTCAATAGCAAGGGAGATTTGCAAGTGGTCAAAATTCCGGTGCTATCATTGCTATGTAATAAGACAAGGTTTCTTCTGATCCTCTTTCTTCTTGATAATCCATATAGGGATTGCTTTTGTAGATTATTTTGAAGCCTTTTCTTGTAGACTAAAGGTTCAGAGATGGCCACTAACTGATTGGTGTTATTTAGCTTCAGGTTCATTTTTCATGCTCTTAAGGTACAATATCCCTTCCATCATTGCTGCAAACATTTACTATCTGTCCTTGGTGCAGGAATTTGCAACCGTTAAACCCACGGTGGTTCCGGTGTGGGATATAGTCTTCATGGTCCCGTGTCATTTGCTGCATCTGTTGTTAATTTGATGATATGGTTTTTGGGATGACCATGATTTACTCCCTTCTAATATTTGTTCTATGCAAGCATCAAGACTAAATAATATGGGTTTACCCCCTTATCATATTTGTTGTATGTAGGCATCAATACTAAAGATATGGTTTTAACCCCTTCTCATATTTATTTTTTTGAACGATCCCTTCTCATATTTATTGTATGGATGCATCAAGCTATGATGAATTTGGATGACATACTATTAACTTACATAATAAGACCCTTACGGGGTGAAAAGCCGGAAGCAATTGCAAGGCATTAACAATCTGTTTTTCTTACTAAAGCTGAACAACTGCCCCATATACAAGCTCTATCATGTTAACTACTGATGTGAACTTCCTCAGCTATCATTTCATTACGAACACAAAACCAATGGGTGGTCAAACAAGGATGCCTTGAATTACCAAGGAATCAGAAATTTATCATGCAATATCAATATGTATTCTCTTTATGTACAATTAATGTACTGACTCTTTTCATTCAATAAAAAATTTCTTTATGAAAGATTATAGCATTTGTACCAATATAATTTTTTTACATACACCATAATATAAAATTTGAACTGAACACGTAAAAAGTGAATAAAATAATTAAATAATTGGTATATGAAGTTTAATATTATTGTATATAGAATTTCTCACATAAAGTATCAATAGGTGCGGCGTGCCACCGCACGGGCATGAAAATTCAACATGGCTCGCTAGCAAGTAAGTACCCAACCGAATGAATTTGCAAGACAAACAATGATCTTGGCGATAATATGCAATGATTTCTCCGACGTGGCACTTCTTCGCATGTACCCCAACGTCCTCAGAGAGATGATCCCATCATTACATACAAAGGAGCTATGACACCCGTTGGACAGGTAGAGGAATTTGCAAAAGCTCTTGACTACTTTATTATAAACTATCTTACAGGGGGCTACACTAGGATGATTTAACTCAACTAGGCCACCGCAATCATTTATTTTCATGCAATTGCATCATTGTATATGGTATGTTTCATAGAACGGTCTCTATAATGTGCCAATAAGTATACCTTATTAGTAGCGTGTACACTTTCGTTCATCAGTATTTATCATACATGGCTGCAATAAATCTACTCATTTTCCACCTTTTAGAACTCTTTCTGGATTTTAGTTATGCGATTCTGTCATTAAAAATATAACAATGGCCTTTACGATCCATATAAATATAATGCATCACCAGGCGTGGCGTGCCGCCGCACGGGCTATGCTAGTATCACATAAATTCAGATGTTTTCGAATGTGCACTATTTCTTTTATTTTGGCAAAGCATTTCTTTCTTTTATCCAAAGCATGCCATTCTATAGTACCTAGCTAGTGGCTACCGTTGCTTCCACGAACACCGCTAGCTTATCCAAGAGCAAATAATTGCAGACATGCGCTCCAAGATAACACTAAAAGAAAACATGAAGGCGTTGACACAACATTATAAATAGGACCGGGCTGGTAAAGAATGGTCTGGGAAGCCGTTGACACTGCCCAAATTTATACCTAGCAACTCAAGGGGTTGTACGAACCTAGCTATACATGTGTATACATATGCGGTAGAATCATATACCTGGACAAAAATAAAATGTACCTATGCATGACATACATATGCTCGTTTCCTTTTTTGGTACCTACCTACGGAACCGTTACATCACTCACTCCACGTTGCCAATATATCTGTATTTGACTATTTGTTAGGTTGCATCATGAACCAGTTAAGCCCCTTGTTGCCTTTTCCAATTCCATCCCGATCAAATCCACATTTTCTTTGTTATCTTCGGTGTTGCGACCGCTGATTGAGCTAAAATACGGTATATACATGCGTCACAGTATCCCCTGAAGCTGATCCGTAGGGAAGTGTTGCGTATTTGCTATAGATAGTCGCGTGTGCAGATATACACATGTATACTCCGACGGCTAGTACTTAATCAAGTGTACTACTTAATTAGCCGTCGGAGTCAGCACCGATCCTGGGGATTAATCAAGTGTTCATACTGATACTTGCAGTAATGTCGAGTGGTATCATGCCGTCAGGAGAAAAATAAGTGAGGCACAATTGTCATCAACTGGAATTAACTATGCTCTAATAGAAAAGTATATGCGATCCAGCGGCCTGAATCATTCACTTTGTAGCTAGTTGTAGTGTTTTGAATCTAGTCCACAATGCAATATGTACACACTAGATCAACAACTGATATAGAAAATTCAATATTCAAAAGACTAATATTTTTAGAACTTTCTTTGAAGCGGAGTTATATTTTGGCCAACTTTAACATTCTCTTACCATCCTATTCAATGCGACGATTAGGATTGCACCCATCTCCGAAATCCTCTGTCTCCGTGTGTGTGTGTGTGTGTGTGTGTGTGTGTGTGTGTGTGTGTGTGTGTGTGTGTGTGTGTGTGTGTGTGTGTGTGTGTGTGTGTGTGTTTGTGTGTGTGTGTCCGGCTTCATTACGGTTAGCACCATTACCCCAATCCTAACCCTCCATGAGCTTAGTATAGTCTTGCCTCTGCCCAACATTGTTACCTCGGTGACATTACCAGCTCTGTCCCAACAAGGGCCTTATCATCACCTCGTCATGGGCTCTGATTCACACTCACCAAACATGATGAAAATGAGAGCGGACGATTTGATTATTTTATGTAAATAAAATACAAAAAAATCGAACTAAAGAACAACAAAGTGTCTAACTATAAGTAGCGTTGGACCCAAAAAATATTTGAAGCTTTGATGAACAACAATTAAAAGTGTTTAAGATGACATTTTTTTCCTTGTAAATGACCGTAAAATGTGGCACAAGACAAGACCTCGTGCCATTGGAGAGCCCGGATTGCTGCCTGGGCAGGAGGGGCTCTAGATCCGCCCATTACAGTAATTTAAGACATCTTTCGTCGCAAAAAAAGAAACATATCAGAAATTAATGAAAAGAAATCAAAGTGTTGATATGTAAGACTAGCCTTAATTTTCTTTTCTTAGTTTCTCGGTGGTTCCCACGGATTCACAAGTCCATTAATTATGCACGTCCTTGCACACTGCACTTTGGTGGTTGCACAGATGAATGAAGGCCATAATTCCGTGCCCTACCTGCGTGCAAGTGTGAGGATGGTGACCCAAGGATTCCCTCTTGGGTAGTTGGGCAGTTCGGGGCCAACAACAACGTACCCCAGCAGTTGAGCATCGATCACTTCATCATCTTATTGTTGCCGTGTTTGTTGCGGTTGTTGCACGCTCTTGAGTGCTGTTTCTTAATTTCCCATCTGCCCACTGCCGTTGGAGCAACGAATTCATGCGTGCGTACTTGTTCAATTCCAGTGGTGTTAATTAAGTAGCAGTACAAGATTAGGGTGCGAGTGACAATAGCTAGAGAGATAAAAATTCAAAAAAACAATAGCTAGAGATCACTATAACATGCTTCCCTGACAGTGTAATTCTGCATACTTTGATTGTACTAATCGTTGTTGGCTCGAAACTACTGTGTGTATGTTATTTTATTTGGGTGCAAAAGAATGTGTGAAATTTATGACCCACAAGTCATAGCACACGATAGCTAAATATAAACCTGACGACATGGATACCGGTTAGCATCAACACATGCGCAATGACAGTGCAACAACAACAACAGCCATACAAACGAACTGATCCAAAGACAAGAGAGGTACCACGCTTACATACTAAAAAAAGGAGCTGGGTGGGAGCTAGCCATGCATCCATCGGGTGGAAATGGATAGGCAGGTAGACTCAGCTGCGGGCCATATAGCGCCGGTTTGGGATGCAGATCATCATCGCTATTCATCCTCACGGACAGGAGGACATTCACACTATTGCTCCGTCAGAGAGCAGGGCAACCCTGCAGGCGTACGTGCTCCCGGCCTGCCGGGGCAGCGACCCTAGACTCTGCAGACTGGAGTAGTATAACCTGGACTGATTTCGGTTGTTGGCTCCCAATCGTACAGTCACTCGCAACCACAGTATTAAATGCCTTGTGCCATGACTCATCGCTGAAACGATTCTCTTACGAAGTACTTACCGTATTGCCCTCGAAATATAAACTTTATTGAATTGTTAAACAGGATTAAACGGACCGGTTTACATCCCTACTTGACACGAGGTTTAAAAATTGGCGGCAAACAACACGGTGCAAATTGACACCATTCCGATCGCAAAGAGAAAACCTTATGGTTTTGATGAGAAAACTAAATATGTGCCTATGTATCGGTACTCGGCTTGTCAAAATAGAGAGTTCTCTCTTGTGCGACGGAAAATATAGAGTTCTATTGAAGCTTGTATTCCTTTACGACACACCACTTTATCCTATTATATTAGATTGTTGGCGATAAATGGTGGTCATAAACAACCTGAATGTCGAAACTAGTTCCTTAGCAAGTAACGACAGTAGTATCATCAAGTGATCGTGCCACTGGTATCGTCGACCTTTTTTTTGTTTTCTCTTTTAAGTGCAGCCCGCTGCGTCTCATAGAGTGAGAGAGGGATAGATCAATGATAGCAGGAAGTGGGTGAAATAACCGCTCTCGTCACAGCTGTAAAGCCTCTCTTGCCATGTTTTTTTTTGTTCTATTACCTGATGTGCAAATTGTTGATGCTCCTGGAAGCAACTCTTTTGGAATATTGAGCAAAAACATTCTTCGATTGGGACATAAGGCAGATAGGCACTGCCATCGAGCATGGGTTACTAACTACTGATACTATCAAAGCCAAGCACGGGTAACTAACATTGCAATTCTAGGAGACACAAGAGGGAACTTTATTGATGGCCGGAGGCAAAAGCAATGAGAGATGGCTAAACTCTTGCAAATGTGTTCAGATGTGTATCAATACAACAGAATCAGATCATTGATGTGGTCAAGGCATGCACTGGCCAATAAACCATGAGAAACGATTCTACGATGATGTATGCATATGGTGTAGAGTAAGCTGGAGTGATTCAAAAAGCGGAGTTCATGCATTGCTGGATGAAAGCGAACAGGATGGCACACAAGATGGCCAGAGACTCATTTTTTCTGTTCAACTTTCATGTAATTTCGTCAATGAACCCCTAGTTCTTATTAAGCTTTTGTGTTAATGATGTAACACCTATTTCATATCGATAAAGCTAGCTAGCCATGTTAGTCTTCCCTGAAAAAAAAACTAATGAAACTATTCGCGACTATCAAGAGAGTGAAACTGGCAATTGGTACATGCTACAATCCCTAGAGTCCTACCTTTGGCCATGTGTGAACTACGATGTGCATCGTTGCTCCTAATTTAGTGATTGGTTGGCGGCGGATGGAGCTGATCAAGATCGGCTCAACTTACATATACAAATTATGCAACGAAATGCATCAAGTCTCTTTCCCGGGCACCCCTATCTCTTGCTTTAAGCTAGACCTTGGAAAATGCTTGCGTCAGGGCATCTTTAGATGGGCCGGCCCAGGTGTGCTAGAGGGCACATCCTCGGTTTTTTTCTTTCATTTTTTAATTTACTTTTCTAACTTCCAAAAGATATAAGAATGTACATTAAAAATATACTTTATATAATGTTTTAAAAATGTTAATCATTCATTTAAAAAATGATGAATGCGTGTAGAAATATATTGACCTTGTATATGAAAAATGTTGAACAGGTATTTCAAAAATGTTGAACAAGCACTAGGATAAATGTTGAATGTGTATAGAAAAATTGTTCATCATGTATTAAAAAATGATCAGTTTTTTTATCTTGTACATAAAAATGTTAATCAAGCATGTTGAAAAAAAGAGTTGAACAAGTATTTGAAAAATGTGAATCAAGCATTTCGGAAATGTCAAATGTGTAGAGAAAAAAAATGTTGGCCATGTATTTTAAAAATGATGAAAACAATTGATCATGTATATAAAAATGTTATCAAGCGTTTAAAAAATGTTGAACAAGTATTTGAAAATTATTAATCAAGTATTTGGAAAATGTTAAATGTGTATGGAAAAAATGTTGACCATGTACATAAAAATGTTAAGCTAGCATTTAAAAAAAAGTGCAACACGTATTCCAAAAATGTTAATCAAGCATTTGGAAAATATTAAATGTGTATAGGAAAAATGTTGACCATGTATTTAAAAATCTTTTTATTTGAATTTTTTAATCAATGATTTTAGTTTTTTTGAAAATGTATATAAAAATATTGACCATGTATTCAATAAATATTGATGTTGTATCTTCAAAAATGGTAATCAAGCATTTGAAAAATCTGTATAGAAAAATTATTGACTATGTATTACAAAAATGTTTAATTTGTATTGGAATAATGTCATATGTGTATTAGAAAATTGTTGCTGGCACATACAAAAAATCTAGAATAATAACCAAAAGAGCAAAGAGAACCAAAAAAATAAGAAACAAAGTAAAAAAAAGAAAAAAAAGAAATAAACGAAATGCAGAAGAAGAATGAAAAAAATGGAGAAGAAAAAGAAAATAAATAAAAGCAAAAAGAAAAAAATTGGAAAATTTTACGTAAACTAGCCTTACTACTTTATCATGAATTTAAGGCAAATCCTAGTGGTTAGCTCCGCTTGTTACAAACCAGGCGCCCATTGTTCGAATCCTGCCGCGTTCCATTTTCTCTTGTCTTCGCGCTCTTTCCCCACTGCAACCTAAATTGGGGCTCAAGTAACGAGCCGGCATCATCTTCGGAGTTTACAAAGTCCATCGTAGGCGCCTCATAGGATATAAATGCGAGCATAAGGACTTGAACCCTGGTGGTCTACCACAGGTTGATTTGCATCATCATCTCGTATAGTTGGAGGAGCAGCCTCCAGCCCTCCATTCGTGCTATCCATCTGGTCCATCTACACTACCGGCTGAATGAGGAAAGGTTATCTAACTATTTTTTTCCCTACTTTCTTCGTATCAGCTGAAACCAATGAGTTGGTGATGTTTATTTCAAGAAAAATGAGTTGCTGATGTTATAATTGAATTACCTTAATAAATTTTCTTTTATTTTTTTACATGAAAAAAAACAGATATACAAGATGCGTGGCATTTGATATTTTTGAAAATCTTTGATTTTGAGATAGTGGAATTTGACGTTATTTATAGCTTTTGGCCCTAGTCTTTGAGAATTCCTGCCTCTGTCTCTGGATGGATATGACGTCAACTCTGTCATTGTTTCAACCCAACGCCCTAACTATGGAGTATAGACTATCGTGTAAACATGTAATGCATCTTCAATTTTTTTTTTGCGAGAAAACTTCAGATCTATTCATCTTCAATTATGGCAGTACAACGCACATTAGGAATAACAAAAGGTTACATTCAGATCCGTAGACCACCTAGTGACGATTACAAACACTAAAGTGAGCTGAAGGCGCGTCACCGTCATTTCCCCTTCCTCGTCGGAGCTGAGCAAAACCTGTTTTAGTAGACACTCGAGAAGTCGTCGTGCTAAGACCCCATAGGACAAGGGCAGCAGAACAACAACCACCGCCGATAAAGAGTAGCGTAGATCGGAAGGATCCAACATAAAAATACATGAACATAGACGAACTACGACCAAATCCGAGCAAATCCATCAAGGACAGATCCATCGGAGACACACCTCCACATGTCCACCGATGATGATGGACACACCATTTAAACGGGGGTTAGGCGGGGAGAACCTTATCCGATTCAGGGAGCCGCCGTCTCATCTTTTTAAGCAGGACAAAAACTCTAATAAAACATGAAGAAACAACAGACAGCAAAGTCCTCCCGCCGGCAAGGGTCAAGATCCACCGCGCCGCCATGGCTCTAAAATGACCGAAGACAAGGCGGACCGAAGGTGGCGTCGACGGGAGGCAGGGGAACCCTAGACTTTTGTTGGGAAGGACCCCTGTTGTTCTTTGCCACCTTCAAATTTTTCATCTTGCTGTGGGAGTCGCACCTTATTCTTGTATGCTCTAGGAAAGAAATGGGAGCGTGCATGCAAACTGAGTCTGAGTAAGGTTGCAGCAATGAAACTAAAAGTTTAATACTATGTCGGTCATATGGCGGAGCCTAATAGTCCAACCATGTCAGGGTCAGAAAGGAAAGCTGCTCTTAGTTGAAGGATGATTGTTTCTGATTAACTCTATCCTTATAAATATGATTCTTTATATACTTTATTTCTTCTAACTTTCAAAAGAGGTCTTGCAAACTGGACTATTTTAGATCCAGATTCTCACTATTGAGAAAAACCTTATAGGTGAATTCAAATTAGTGACGGGCATAAACAAGCACCCGCCACTACTATTTTGAAAATACAATAGTGACGCGTGACAAAATCTGCCCGCCATTGGAGTTGCCCTAGCAGTAGCGGGCGAAAATAACTACACTCCACAAGTGAACTCTTCCAAATTTGCCCGCCTGCTGAAAGCGAGCAGTAGCGGGCTCTCTGGAGCACCTGCCACTACTATGGTATCTTTCAATGGCGGGCATAGTAGGCAATATGTATGCCCGTCACAGATAAATTGTAGGGAACAAGCAAAAAATAAATGTTCTATATCTAGCAGATAGTAGTGGTAGGTACTACCTCCCGCCTTCCACATGTATTTTAACCCCAAAAGTTTCCAGGAAATTCATATGTAATAAACCTGGACTGGTATCAAATTTGAACGGGTCCCTTCCCAAGGAAACATATTGAGCATTCGTCGGGGCCGGGCGCTCCTATTCGCAACCGATGCGACGGTTCAATTTCTCCCCAAAACCGCATATGAAAACTCAAACTTCCTCTCCACTCTTCCGAATGTGGCCCGTCCTCTTTCCGCGGCCGCCCTCATCCCCCCTCACCACCACCGCCATCCGCGAACGTCGCGGTGGTCCTCCTTTGTGGCTGCTAGCCTCTGCCGCGGCCATCCTTGTCCGTCGGGCCCTCGTCTATCACGGCTCCCTCACCGTGTCTGCCCTCGTCCGTCGGGGCCATCATGGTGCTTTTGAAGGAGATGGGATCACCACCATCATTGGACTCTAGCTAGTTGACCGACTCTGATATGTGGATGCTCTTGCCACTCACTCGATAGGCGATGTGTTTTTTGGTGATGAAGTTTGTTGTGACTGGTGCGTTATCACAAGTTGATGAGGTAGGTGTATTGGCACCTAATGATAAGGCACAACTACAGGGTTCACCTCTGCCATGTGAGTAACTGGAGGCACCTGAGTCCATCTTGTCGGAGGTACCCCGTGGCTGAGGATATTCATGCGGTGGTGTCGGTGAGGGGGAAGGTTGATGAGATTCTTTTTGAGATTCAGCTTTGAAGTTTGCTCGCACATTTGGAGGCGGCAAACCCTAGATCTAGAGAGACGGTTGTGGAGAAGACTCTCAGGAGATAAATCAAGAAGAGTGCCGCCACAAGACAGGCGTCCGCAACTGCTTAATGGATGGTCAATAGTCTCTTGGGTGGTCCTTATGGCCTGGTGTGTCTTCGTGGAATTCTTTTCATTGTAGTAGTGTGAGGTTTGGTGGTCATTGTGTGTTGGGCATGGTTGTAGGGTTGATTGTGCGCTTCTAGGGTTCCATGCTCCGTGAGTAGTCTGCTTTTGGTTGATTTTGTATCGGTTTTTGTTTGATTTTCTGTTAATTAACTGGGAAAATCTCTTCTTCTTAATTTATCGATGAGGCAAATCTTTTGCCTCCATTTCAAAAAAAATTGTCGTGTGTTTTTCTCCCCTTTTCCTTCCTAACCTTTATCTGTCATGCCTTCTGCCATGAAATGCAAACTGTTATTGCACCGCTGGTCGAGACTCAGTGGGAATCTTTGGAAAGAAATTTTTGATGAAGACACAAACAAAGTAGCTACACTTGAGGACTATTATGGACAACTAACTTCTAGTTTTTCCCATGGTCGTCATTTCAAGCCATTTTCTTGATAGCAAAGTGCCAATGGAGGAACCCAGGTCAGAAGATTACGACTAGCTACCAGCACCGTTTTGCTTGACCATTCCGGATGCAGGACCAAGAGACACTCGCTTCGCGATTCTCATCCAGAACAGATGCATCCTCCAACTGTTCCTTTCTCAAAATCTTACTGTGTATCAGCGACGTAGAGAGCTTCCCGAGATTGACACGAGGCCTATACATGAACATTGCAACTACAAGTGTCAGACTCCATACCAGTTGCCTCCTATTCCCATCCCAAATATGGATATTATGGTCAACTCAACTTGTATTGATGCGCACAACTTGCCCATGAGAGCGCTATTAGACTAATAAAAATAGTTCTATGTAATGTGACTTCCGACATTGTATTTGAGCTAAGAATGCTTCCCGAATTAAGTTGTGCCAATGTTCGCTGATTTTTGTGGTGTGCATCTATCAACTTCTATAGAATAGAACACAAGTGTGCATTATGGTGATGCCACTATGAGTGAATATGCTGCGGTGATGCCACTATGATGTGCACTATGGTGTCGGTCATTTCGATATATATGATTGTGTAACGTTTGGTTGGCCCTAGCGCACGTGTGCATTATCTCATTGGTTGGTAGCTACCCTTCAGCCTATAAAAGAGGCCAACTCGCTAAGCTTAGCTAGCTAGCTAGCAAGTAGAACACATCTCAAGCTTAATTTTGTATGTGCATATAAATGTAGTCATCCACCGCAGAAGGTTTTCCGAAAATGTTTTTTTGCGATAGGAGGGTTCATCATATGTTAACCATGCAAAAAAAATTATTACGATCACACTAACTAAAATTAGAAATACTTTTTGGTGTGTTCAATTTTGTGTGTGATTTTTATTGCCTTATTTCAATAATAAAGATGTGCAAAATGAGCATTAATTAAAAATATTGATTTGTTGAGTGCTGCTGGAGCTACCTGTGCTCGAATATTGAGCTCATTGATGCCCTTCAACATAATCTACAACGATTGAAGAACTCATTAGGTCACTAGGTGTGTGTGCATTTGCATAAACGAATACATCTTTAGGGATAGAGTTCCCAGTGTCTATAGATGTAGGAAGATCTTCAAAGATGAGCTTAAGCTTCTTCTTATTCATAGAGTTAAGACTTAAGAGAGTTTCCTATGCTAGTCTTAGAGGCTAGGCGACTAACTTCCAGTAGTAACAATTTGTACTATTATTCTTTTTTCTTTAATTTTATTTTTTAGTAGGTAACTCACCTACTACTTTTCTTTTTTAAAATATAGTTAAAATATTAAAATTTATTATATCCATCCTCGTTATTCGGATGGAGTTGATTTAGGAAAAAGCAATGCTCATGTCACTCCTACCTAAAACTAAAAAATGCTGATTAGAGTGGACCCTTCAAGCTAGTGTACATTGTACACCAATGTCTATGTTTACTTGTTTAGTTTCAGCAAAATATTATCTTAACTCTAGCTCTCCAAAATTTGGTTAAGCTTTACTTGCCAGCAGATTGACCAATAGTTGCCCTCAAAGCCGCAATGGTCGTCAATGGCAAATGTTCTTGGAAGATATTCACGCCATCAACCGTCGGCATGGTGATCTGCTCCATGTCATCGACAAAGACAAGACCCCAACAGAGATTGCACTTGGCTATTGTTGCCATAGAGGTTACCCGCCGCACTCTCCCCAATGTGAATGCTGCTCATTACCAGAAACTGCACTATTCCCCACAGCTAAACTGGCCGAAAAATATTTCTTGATGGTTACCCGACAGGAAATGACTGTCAGAATTAAATTGACTGGGAAAATAAAATTTTCCTGGCATTTGGCCGTCAGGTAAACAATTCCTTTCGGTTGCTCATATGTCTCCTCAAGTTTATGAAACCCCTTTTGTGGTAGATAGCCGCCAGGGAAAAGCTCACAGGGGCCGCTAGAAAATAAACTTCACCATCTAATTGATAGTTCTACAAACTTTTAATATATACTAATTCAATGATAAATAGGCATACATCCAATAATCCATACATTAGGAAAGGCGTAAAAATCAGTGTTTACAATATATTAAACTATGATACAATATCCAACAATTGACATATGGGAATTTGTACATAGACTTGCTCAAAAGCTACAATATTAATTTCTACACATACATGGCACCACTCTGATTCTCATTCATCACATTGCGTAGGAAAACTGACAACAAAATACACACTTCTAAGTCACCTAGGTCCATGATCTGCGGTGTCACCTACATACATATCATTTTACTATTTCTCATCCTTCACATTCTAGATAACAAGTTTTGCAACAAAATACCATAAGATTTTCGATCATTAGTTGAAGTGCAAATGGACTAGTCAAATCCTTCTTCAGATGCATAGTTGTTATCATCAATGTTCTCACCATCATATTGCTAGCTCCAGTGTTGTCATTGCTAGTGTGATCATCCATACTCCCATAGCGTCATCCTCAAAGATAACATAGGACGAATCATGTTCACCAACAAAATCATGTAGAAATTTAATGAGAACTAATATTAAAATGAGGAAGAGCTGATGATCAACAACATGTAGAGGCCAAAACAACAAAAGTTACATTGTAGCCGTCACAAAGCCGCATAAGCAACACACTACCTAGCATCATCCACTAATTCAAATTCATAGGCAGCACAAAGCAGTAGCTAGAGGCTGGCAACATCATGTAAACTATTGTTTACCTTATCAAATAATAAGATGACTTACTTTCTTGTAAAATAACAAGATTCGGCTTATTTATTATCTTTAAAACTAATTTACACAAGCTTGCAAGAAACACAAATCTATATAGAGCAAACACATAAGCAGTTCCATATAGGAAACCACAAAGAATAGAAGAAACTTTTACATATAGGAAGCCATATATCCTAATTCCACTAAACAAGCAACTACTTAGTGAATTTTCAGGAGGAACTCCCCCAGAATTTTATTTTCCCAAGTTAGGAATAACCAAAAACCTCATTAAGTTATACTCTAATGTCTTAAGCAACTGCCATTACTTCCAAGCAACATAGGAAAAAGTAATACAATAGTTCAACATCCTTTGTAATATAACTTAAGAGCAGATGTAATTGTCCACTACAGCAGGTGTTCTAAATTGTGGCACATCCAACCCATGAAAATAGCCTCATAAATGAAGGCCCATTAAAAGGGCCATTTCCGTTTGCATGACATACAACACCAGAATAAAAAAATCCTACATGACTACATTAAAGTATTTGATCTGATGTGACAATAATAATATAGACATAACTGATTGCAGTAAATATAATGAGATTTGCACGGAGCACCATGAGGAGATATTAGCGTTGCAACATATAAATTAGACAACACCATGCAACCCATTTCCAGGTAACAACCAACACATGATAGTATCAATGAGATAATTATGACGTCAAACAAACATGTATATTGACGAAGTGTCCGAAGTACCCGAGATGGTTTTTCCTTTCAATACACTGTAGTTATGGTATATGGCCACCTTTATGTTACAATGCTATTATCAGTGGGTTGTAGCTTCAACCATGGCTCGATGATACGTCTAATTCAAGCTACAACACATCAAGCATGGAAAAGAGTCAAACATTTGACATATTTAGTTTTAAGACATTATACTGTAATTCACTCATAAAGTCATGACCAAATGCATAAATACAACTGAGAAAATAACTAGGTCGCATCTTCACATGCATATGTTGCGTACCGTGAAGCACATAGCTAGCAAAGATAAAAACTACATCAACATTAACCTTTTCAACCATTACTTATTCAATTACTTACCAATGCGATTGCTAATAGCACATCTATCAGTAGCACCTAACTTTTGAGCATAGAGAACAAAGCCATTTCTTGCAACATGAAAAATGAATAAATCCATAACTACCAGGGAATGCAAAAATCCATTCTCATGCATATAACCAATCTTTTCACTAATGAGCCAAGAAAAAAATAGCTTGCTATTCTCGGACCTAGATTCTATATCAATGAGACGAAATATGTTGGTCATCTTGAATCAAGAAACAAAGAAAGTGTCTTGAGAACCAGTCTCGAGGGTTAAAAAATAAGACCCAATCTTGGCTCTAGGTATTGGGAGGGAGATTGCCCACACAAAAAACAGGGTTTTTACTTACGGTAGAGCATGTAAGACCATACATCGACCAATACGACGGCGACGACCTCAAGGAGAAGTTCCGCAACACACCTTAGAAATAAACCACCAAGATGGAAGAGATAAGAGCAGAAAATTTAGTAAGGTTTTGGCAAATCCTGGGCCTAGATTTATCAAAGAAAGAACACGAGGAGAAAATAAAATAAAAGAAGGGCACTGAGTAAGAGCGTAGATTACCGTGAGAGGAAAGGTGGGAGACGAGGTGAGGCAAAGTGGACCTAAGATGGAAGTAGTCATAGAAGCAACTGCAGCCCCCGCGACCCTATGACCCCCGCGTCGCCGGCGCTGGCGACACGAGGGGATCCAATCCGTCGCAGCCATATGAACCTGCCTCCCGCTCCACTCTCGTGCTGCCGCGTCGTGGCCATCCCTGGGATGGTGGCGGTAGGGCAGATCCTCTCCCCTCACGCGTTGCGCGCTCCGCTCCCTTCATCCCCCTATTAGCGTCACGCTCCGGCGGCAGGTCCTTTTGGCGCCCCCCTGTCGGCCCGACCGGTGTCGTGTTTGGCAGTGGCCATGGTGGTGGCGGGGCCGCTTCCTCCCCCATGTGCTGCGCCTCGAACCCCTCCTGAGATACAACTTGGTCTGGCCAACTTTTTTCTTGGCCATGGCTTTCGAAGTCTCTGGCGGCGCCGACCTCCCTCGATCTTGCTGGAATTTTGTCTATTTTGGGCCTAGCCCAATAGCAGTTTCAGAAATTCCTAATAAATCTTAGAGGCCCACGCAGCCCATTCGTGCAAGGCAAGAGGTGGAACAAAAGTTTAGTCCCACATTGCTAGTTTAGAGGGAGTTGGACATCTTTATAAGGGAGGTTCTTTCCCCACTTGTATGAGCATGAGAACAAGAGGGATATCCAAGCGTGCTCCTCCTCCGCCGTCTGCCTCGCCACGCCACGCCTCGGCACGATGCGCTGCGGGTTGCGGGAATGAGCGTAGCCTCTCGTGTCCTTCTCTTGCGCCTATAAAAGGTAGGTCGTTCCTCTCAGAGAGAGGCAGCAGAACTTCTCCTTCCTCTCGCCACTGGTTCCAAACTCTGAGCTACTGTTGTCTTCCTCATCCCGGCTTGCGGCATGCACCGCGAGTCGGGACAGTAGGCCTCCGAAACCTCACCTCTTTGAGTCCGGTACGGGAGAAGGGTGATAAGGTTTTTGCGGAGCGCTCCGCGCGACTACTGGCTTCTTCATCGCGGACTCCGATGACTACTTCCCCGACGACGACTTCTTCCCCGATGTCGACAACCTCATCAACAACATGGCTGGAGAGGATGTCGACCCCAAGTCCAGTGCTTCTGCTGCTGCTGTCCCGTATGTGTTCTTTCTCTTTCTGTTAGAAGTCCTGGCACAGTTCTTTGCTCTAGTTTCTACCCTACATATATTAGGTTCTACTTCATATATGCAACTTCATCTAGTGTCTGTTCTAGATGTGCTTACTTCAAGTTCATATATGAAGATGCTATTTACATTCTCTCTGTCAGATTGCATGGCTTACTTTATCTCTGCTATATTAGTCATTCTTTATTTAGTATTTTCGTTAACAAAATCATTTGGTAAATTGCTCATATTTCCAACAATCGAAAAACCTTATAATAGGCAATTTACCCCAAGTGGTTTTGCTGCTTCCATGAGACCTCCTATGTTTGAGGGTATCCACTATAAGAGGTGGCGTGTGAGAGCAATCTTATGGTTTCAAACCATGAGTTGCTATGACGGCACGCTTGGAAAGCCCGAAGGGGAGTTTGATTCCCAACAGGAACAAGCTTTTTAGAAAATGGATACTCTGTTTAAGGTTGCTCTCTTGAGTGTTTTTGGTGAGAACATATTTGATGCTTATGCATCAATTGACAATGGAAAAGATATGTGGGACGCACTCGAGGCCAAGTTTGGGGTCTCGGATGCCGGCACTGAGCTGTACATCATGGAGCAATTCTACGATTACAGGATGACTGAAGAGCGCTCCGTGGTTGAGCAAGCTCATGAGATACAGTCATTTGCTAGCGAGCTTGAGCACTTCAACTGTATGCTACCGGACAAGTTTGTTGCCAAAGGTATCATCACAAGGCTTCCTCCTTCGTGGAGGAACTTTGCTACCTTACTGAAGCATAAGAGATAGTAGTTTTCAGTTCCGGATCTCATTGGTACTCTTGATGTCGAAGAAAAGGCGAGAGCAAAGGACACACGTGCTCGAGGTATTGAGGGAGGATCTAGTGCCAATCTGGTACAGAAGAAGAACTTCCAGCCCCACAAGTTCAAGAACAAGGGCAAATTTGATGGTAAAGCAAAGTTTGATGGGAAGAACAAGGTTGTGCAACACACGAACTTCAAGAATAAGAATGACAAGAAGAAAGGTGTTTCTCATGTGTGTGGGGATCCTGATCATTGGGCTCCTAGTTTCCCTAATCGCTATGACTGCTAATGTTGTCATTGGAGACATTGACATGAAGGATGCTGGGTATGGTATATTTCCCACTATTCTTTCAGTATGTCATTCTCCTGATTGGTTGATTGACACGGGTGCTAATGTGCATGTATGCGGTGATATTTCCATGTTTTCATCTTATCAGACCGTAGGGACTTAAACCGTGCTGATGGGCAACGGTTCAAGTGTTTCTGTTCGTGGTGTTGGCACGGTCGATCTGAAGTTTACTTCGGGGAAGATCGTGCGGCTGAATTACGTGCATTATGTCCCCTCCGTCAATAAAAATCTTGTTAGCGGATCTCTTCTGTGTAGAGATGGCTATAAGCTTGTCTTTGAGTCAGATAAATTTGTAATATCCAAGTATGGAACTTTTGTTGGTAAAGGCTATGAGTCAGGAGGCTTGTTTCGTTTAACCTTATCAGACGTTTGCAATAAAGTTGTTAATCATGTTTGCAACAATAGTGAATCAAATGTGTGGCATTCACGTCTTTGTCATGTTAACTTTGGTTGCATGTCGCGACTAGTGAAGTTGAACTTAATCCCTAGTTTCACCACTATCAAGGGATCTAAGTGTCAAGTTTGTATGGAAGCTAAGCAACCTCGTAAGTCTCACACGACTGCAGAAACGAGAAATCTTGCACCACTAGAGCTCATACATTCAGATCTATGTGAAATGAATGGTGTTTTGACAAAAGGTGGAAAGAAATATTTCATGACATTAATTTACGACTCCAGTAGATACTGTCGTGTGTATCTTCTGAAATCTAAGGATGAGGCTTTGAACTTTTTCAAGATCTATAAAGCTGAAGTGGAAAACCAACTTGATCAAAAAATCAAGAGGCTTAGGTCCGACCGTGGTGGAGAGTATTTTTCCAATGAATTTGATGCTTTTTGTGTGGAACATGGTATAATCCATGAGAGAACGCCTCCTTACTCACCTCAGTCAAATGGGGTGGCTGAAAGAAAGAACCATACTCTAACTGATTTGGTTAACGCCATGTTAGACACATCAGGTCTCTCCAAGGCATGGTGGGGGAGAGGCGATATTGACAGCATGTCATGTCCTAAACAGAGTCCCCACAAAGAACAAAGAGATAACTCCATTTGAGGAATGAGAGAAGAAAAGGTTAAAGCTCTCTTATCTACAAACCTAGAGTTGTTTGGCAAAAGTCAATGTGCCAATTCCAAAGAAGCGCAAGCTTGAACCAAAGATCGTGGATTGTGTTTTCCTGGGATATGCTTTTCATAGCATTGGTTATAGATTCTTGGTTGTAAAATCTGAGGTACCGGACATGCATGTTGGTACGATCATGGAGTCGAATGATGCGACTTTCTTTGAAGATATCTTTTCCATGAAGGTTATGGCTACCTCATCTAATCAAGAGATGCCTAGTTCATCGAATCAGGAACTAGTTACAATTACTGAACCTGCCATTTCGATGGAACACTTTGAAAATCCTGTGGAAGAGAACAATGAAGTTCCTACTAGGAGCAAGAGACAGAGGACTGCAAAGTCCTTTGGTGATGATTTTCTTGTGTATCTCATAGATGACACTCCCAGTTCTATTTCAGAGGCCTATGCATCTAAAGATGCTGACTGCTGGAAGGAAGCGGCTCGTAGCGAGATGGATTCCATCTTGGCGAATGAAACTTGGGAGATAACTGATCTCCTTATGGGTGCAAACCTGTAGGATGCAAATGGGTATTCAAGAAGAAGCTTAGGCCTGATGGTACTATTGAAAAGTACACGGCTCGGCTTGTGGCTAAGGGTTATACCCAAAAGGAAGGTGAAGACTTCTTTGGTACTTACTCACCTGTGCCTCGACTGGCCACTATTCGAGTTCTACTTTCACTAGCTGCCTCACATGGTCTTCTCATTCATCAAATGAATGTTAAGACTGCTTTCCTAAATGGAGAGTTGGACGAGGAAATTTATATGGAATAACCAGATGGGTTTGTACTAGATGGTCAGGAAAGAAAAATGTGCAACTTGCTGAAGTCTTTGTATGGACTCAAGAAAGCACCCAAACAGTGGCATGAGAAGTTTCAAAAGAACTTTAACAGCTGCAGGCTTTGTTGTAAATGAAGCTGACAAATGTGTGTACTATCGCCATGGTGGGCGCGATGGAGTTATCCTTTGCTTGTATGTTGACGGCATGCTGATTTTCGGAACAAATCTGAATGTTATTAAGGAGGTCAAGGACTTTCTATCTCGCTGTTTTGAGATGAAAGATTTAGGAGTGGCTGATGTCATTCTGAACATCAAGTTGTTGAGAGATGATGATGGTGGGATCACATTGCTTCAATCTCACTATGTGGAAAAGATCTTGAGTCGCTTTGGCTACAGTGACTGCAAGCCCTCTCCGACACCATATGATGCGAGTGTGTTACTTCAAAAGAATCAAAGAATTGCTAGAGATCAATTGAAATATTCTCAGATTATTGGTTCGCTTATGTACTTAGCCAGTGCTACAAGACCTGACATCTCTTTTGCTGTTAGCAAACTGAGTTGATTTGTCTCAAAACCAGGAGATGTGCATTGGAAATCTCTAGAGAGAGTTTTGCGTTATTTGAAAGGCACTACGAATTATGGAATTCAGTACACCGGGCACCCAAAGGTGCTTGAAGGGTATAGTGAAAGACAAGTTGTTGGTCAACTGAGAGGAGAGTATCCTTAAAATTAACAATACCACTCCATGAAGATGCAATACTCTTCTAATCTGCATGGCAGGTTGATGTTGTCCTGCAGAACATCTTTGGAAGAACACACCTATATGAGTCTGATTGTTAAACGTCGCAATCTATGAGAGTAGGGTTCTCTCTAGTAAACTCATGAAAGGTCTCAGAGTATGACGCATAAGCTCCACCCATGGGGAAGACCCACGGTAGCCACGTATCGGTCAAGACTTTATGTGAAGCTAGATTCGCAGAAAACTTACAGTTCAAGGCCCAGTCCATGGTTGAAGTAGCTTACAAGTGCATCATAGAGTTCTAGGTGGAAGTTCAACTTAACAGTCTCCACTGCAGTACCGGTATATAAAATAGTGCTTTGGAACCAAAGGCAAATTTTGTGTGCCTCTGGGATCTGGTGGGGGGTTGCTGGAATTTTGTCTATTTTGGGCCTAGCCCAATAGCAGTTTCAGAAATTCCTAATAAATCCTAGAGGCCCACGCAGCCCATTCGTGCAAGGCAAGAGGTGGAACAAAAGTTTAGTCCCACATTGCTAGTCTAGAGGGAGTTGGACCTCTTTATAAGGGAGGTTCTTTCCCCACTTGTATGAGCATGAGAACAAGAGGGATACCCACACGCGCTCCTCCTCCGCCGCCCGCCTCGCCACTCCACGCCTCGTCACGACGCGACGCGGGTTGTGGGAATGAGCTGAGCCAATCTCTAAATTTTTGTCATGCACTACGAGTATACGAATGGTGATACATCTCTAACGTATCTATAATTTTTGATTGCTCCATGCTATATTATCTACTGTTTTGGACTATATTGGGCTTTATTTTCCACTTTTATATTATTTTTGGGACTAACCTATTAACCGGAGGCCCAGCCCAGAATTGCTGGTTTTTTGCCTATTTCAGTGTTTCAAAAAAACGTAATATCAAATGGAGTCCAAACAGAATAAAATCTTCGGGAACGTGATTTTCTCACCGAACGTGATTTAGGAGACTTGGACCCTGCTCCAAGGAACAAAAGAGGCGGTCATGAGGATGGGCCCCCCCTAGGGCGCGCCCCTGCCTCGTGGGCCCCTCATTGCTCCTCCGACGTACTTCTTCCTCCTATATATACACATGTACACCAAAACGATCAGAACAGGAGCCAAAAACCTAATTCCACCGCCGCAACTTTCTCTACCCACGAGATCCCATCTTGGGGCCTGTTCCAGAGCTCCGCCGGAAGAGGGCCGTCATCACGGAGGGCTTCTACATCACCATAGCCCCTCCGATGAAGTGTGAAGTAGTTTATCTCAGACCTTCTGGTCCATAGTTAGTAGCTAGATGGCTTCTTCTCTCTCTCTTTGAATCTCAATACAGAGTTCTTCCCCTCTCTCGTGGAGATCTATTCGATGTAATCTTATTTTTGCGGTGTGTTTGTTGAGACCGATGAATTGTGGGTTTATGATCAAGTCTATCTATGAATAATATTTGAATCTTCTCTGAATTCTTTTATGCATGATTGGTTATCTTTGCAAGTCTCTTTGAATTATCCGTTTGGTTTGGCCAACTAGATTGGTAGTTCTTGCCATGGGAGAAGTGCTTAGCTTTGGGTTCGATCTTGCGGTGTCCTTTCCGAGTGACAGAAGGGGCAGCAAGGCACGTATTGCATCATTGCCATCGAGGATAACAAGATGGTGTTTATTTCATATTGCATGAATTTATCTCTCTACATCATGTCATCTTGCTTAAGGCGTTACTCTATTTTTAACTTGATACTCTAGATGCATGCTGGATAGCGGTCGATGAGTGGAGTAAAAGTAGTAGATGCAGAATCATTTCGGTCTACTTGTCACGGACGTGATTCCTATATACATGATCATGCCTAGATATTCTCATAATTATGCTCAATTCTATCAATTGCTCAACAGTAATTTGTTCACCCACCATAGAATACTTATGCTCTTGAGAGAAGCCACTAGTGAAACCTATGGCCCCCGGGTCTATTCTCATCATATCAATCTCCATCACTTTTATATTGTTTTGCTATTTACTTGCTTTTACTTTTTACTTTGCATCTTTATGCCAAAAATACCAAAAATATTCTATCTATCAGATCTCACTCTCGTAAGTAACCGTGAAGGGCTTGACAACCCCTAATCGCGTTGGTTGCGACTAGCTATCGTTTTGTGCAGGTACGAGGGACTTGAGCATGGCCTCCTACTGGATTGATACCTTGGTTCTCAAAAACTGAGGGAAATACTTACGCTACTCTACTACATCATCCCTTCCTCTTCGGGGAAAACCAACACAAGCTCAATACGTAGCAAGAAGGATTTCTGGCGCCGTTGCCGGGGAGTCTGCGCAAAAGTCAACATACCAAGTACCCATCACAATCCCTATCTCTCGCATTACATTATTTGCCATTTGCCTCTTGTTTTCCTCTCCCCCACTTCACCCTTGCCGTTTTATTCGCCCTCTCTCTCTATCCTCCCTCTCTATTTTGCCTTTTTGTTTGCTCGTGTGCTAGTTTATTTGCTTGTCGTCATGGCTAGTCTCATATCTTCTCCGTTGTCTCCCGAGAGTGAAGTTCTAAATTTTAAACAAAGGGAGGGAGAAAATCTAAAAGATGCTTGGTATAGGATTTGCAATGCTCAAAATAGATCTACCAGGAAGCAATCTACCTTAGTTCTTCTCCGCAATTTTTATGTAGGTATTAATCCTTGGAATAGATATATCCTCGATACCATTACCGGAGGGAACTTCTTGTGTAGCCATACTTTTTATTCTTATAACGCTATGTTAGATTTATTTGGCTCACCACCTCTTTTGGTTAATTGAACCATGTTAACTTTGGAGCATGTTATGCAAAGACTTGAAATTATTGAAAATAAAGTTGCCACTATTGATTCAATTGAAAATATACATAAAAAGATCCACAATTAAATTACTCAATATGGATCTAAGGTAGGAATGACTTTGAAAAATATTAAGGAAAAGGAACCCATAGTTAATGAGAAGATGAACTTAGATTCTACTGGAATTGATAAACTTGAGGGTATCATTACAAATTTGGGAACCGCTTTTTCTTCCATAAAGAATACTCCTAGTCCTCCTACTAAAATTGCCAAGCTTATGTATGTCCCTAAAAATAAGGGTGAATCATCTAGTAAGGAAACTGCTGATCTTAAATCTATAAGTATTCATCCCAATCTTTTTGCTATCATTAAGGAACCATTTATTGCAAATGAGTTTTTCGATATTGTGTCTAAAAGTTTGATAATTAATAAAAATAAAGAAATACCTAAAGATGGTAGATGCCTAATTGAAGAATTACCTACCAAAGATGGCAATACCTAGATCTATTCTTGCTCATTATGCCTAGCTAGGGGCGTTAAACGATAGCGCTTGTTGGGAGGCAACCCAATTTTATTTTTATTCCTTGCTATTTTCTCCTGTTTAGTAATAAATAAATTATCTAGCCTATGTTTTGGTTATGTTTTTTGTGTTTAATTAGTGTTTGTGCCAAGTAGAACCGTTGGGAAGACTTGGGGAAAGTCTTGTTGAACTTGCTATAGAAAACAGAAACTTTAGCGCTCATGAGAACTGCTGTCATTTTTATTTGAAGAGTTATATTTAGTTAATTATTTTTGCAGATGATTAATAGATAAATTGCTCACGTCCATAAATTTATTTTAGAATTTTTGGGGTTCCAGATCTTGCGCTAGCTACAGATTACTACAGACTGTTCTGTTTTTGACAGATTCTGTTTTTCGTGTGTTGTTTGCTTATTTTGATGAATCTATGGCTAGTAAAATAGTTTATAATCCATAGATAAGTTGGAATACATTAGGTTTAAGACCAATATAAATAAATAACGAGTTCATTACAGTAACTTGAAGTGGTCTTTTGTTTTCTTTCGCTAATGGAGCTCACGAGTTTTCTATTTTGAGTTTTGTGTTGTGAAGTTTTCAAGTTTTGGGTAAGAATTTGATGGATTATGGAACAAGGAGTGGCAAGAGCCTAAGCTTGGCGATGCCCATGGCACCCCCAAGATAATCCAAGGACACCAAAAAGTCAAAGCTTGGGGATGCCCCGGAAGGCATCCCCTCTTTCCGTCCACTTCCATCGGTAACTTTACTTGGAGCTATATTTTTATTCACCAACATGATATGTGTTTTGCTTGGAGCGTCTTGTATTATTTGTGTCTTTGTTTGCTAGTATACCACAATAATCCTTGCTGTACACAACTTTTTAGAGAGCCATACATGAATTAAAATTTGATAGAATACTCTATGTGCTTCACTTATATCTTTTGAGCTAAGTAGTTTTGCTCTATGTGCTTCACTTATATCTTTTGAGCATTATAATTTTGGTCTATGTGCTTCACTTAGATCTTTTAGAGCACGGTGGTGGATTTGTTTTAAAGAAACTATTGATATCTCATGCTTCACTTAAATTATTTTGAGAATCTCTTAATAGCATGGTAATTTGCTTAATAATAATATGCTTGGTATTCAAGATTTGTGAAACTTTCTTTTGAGTGTGTTGAATACTAAGAAAAGATTGAAGCACGATAATTGTTTTGAGATATGGATGTGATAATATTAAAGTCATGCTAGTTGAGTAGTTGTTAATTTAAAGAATACTTGTGTTGAAGTTTGTGATTCCCGTAGCATGCACGTATGGTGAACCGTTATGTGATGAAGTCAGAGCATGATTTATTTATTGATTGTCTTCCTTATGAGTGGCGGTCGGGGACGAGCGATGGTCTTTTCCCACCAATCTATCCCCCTAGGAGCATGCGCGTAGTACTTTGCTTTGATAACTTCTAGATTTTTGCAATAAGTATATGAGTTCTTTATGACTAATGTCGAGTCCATGGATCATACGCACTCTCACCCTTCCACCTTTGCTAGCCTCTCTAATACCGCGCAACTTTCGCCGTATCATACACCTACCATATACCTTCCTCAAAACAGCCACCATACCTACCTATTATGGCATTTCCATAGCCATTCCGGGATATATTGTCATGCAACATTTCATCATCTAGTTCATCATGACACATCCATCATTGTCATATTGCTTAGCATGATCATGTAGTTGACATAGTATTTATGGCAAAGCCATCGTTCATAATTTTCATACTTGTCACTCTTGATTCATTGCATATCCCGGTACACCGCCAGAGGCATTCATATAGAGTCATATTTTGTTCTAAGTATCGAGTTGTAATTTTTGATTTGTAAGAAAGATAAAAGTGTGATGATCATCATTATTAGAGCATTGTCCCAGTGAGGAAAGAATGATGGAGACTATGATTCCCCCACAAGTCGGGATGAGACGCCGGACGAAAAAAAACAGGCCAAAGAAGCCCCAAAAAAGAGAAAGGCCATAAAAAAGAGAAAGGCCATAAAAATATATAATGAGAGAAAAAGAGAGATGGGACAATGTTACTATCCTTTTACCACACTTGTGCTTCAAAGTAGCACCATGATCTTCATAGTAGAGAGTCTCTCATGTTATCACTTTCATATACTAGTGGGAATTTTACATTATAGAACTTGGCTTGTATAGTCCAATGATGGGCTTCCTCAAATTGCCCTAGGTCTTCATGAGCAAGCAAGTTGGATGCACACCCACTTAGTTTCTTTTTGAGCTTTCATATACTTATAGCTCTAGTGCATCCATTGTATGGCAATCCCTACTCACTCACATTGATATCTATTGATGGGCATCTCCATAGCCCGTTGATACGCCTAGTTGATGTGAGACTATCTTCTCCTTTTGTCTTCTCCACAACCACCATTCTGTTCCACCCATAGTGCTATATCCATGGCTCACGCTCATGTATTGCATGAAGATTGAAAAAGTTTTGAAAAAGTTAGAGTATGAAACAATTGCTTGGCTTGTCATCGGGGTTGTGCATGATTTAAATACTTTGTGTGGGGAAGATGGAGCATAGCCAGACTATATGATTTTGTACGGATAACTTTCTTTGGCCATGTTATTTTGAGAAGACATAATTGCTTTGTTAGTATGCTTGAAGTATTATTATTTCTTATGTCAATATAAACCTTTGTCTTGAATCTTTCTAATCTGAATATTCATACCACAATTAAGAATATTTGCATTGAAATTATGCCAAGTAGCACTCCGCATCAAAAATTCTCTTTTTATCATTTACCTACTCGAGGACGAGCAGGAATTAAGCTTGGGGATGCCTGATACGTCTCCAACGTATCTATAATTATTGATTGCTCCATGCTATATTATCTACTGTTTTGGACTATATTGGGCTTTATTTTCCACTTTTATATTATTTTTGAGACTAACCTATTAACCGGAGGCCCAGCCCAGAATTGTTGTTTTTTTTGCCTATTTCAGTGTTTCGAAGAAACGGAATATCAAACGGAGTCCAAATAGAATAAAATCTTCGGGAACGTGATTTTCTCACCGAACGTGATCCAGGAGACTTGGATCCTGCTCCAAGGAACAAAAGAGGCGGTCACGAGGGTGGGGGTGCCCCCCTAGGGCGCGCCCCCTGCCTCGTGGGCCCCTCGTTGCTCCTCCGGTGTACTTCTTCCTCCTATATATACACACGTACCCCCAAACAATCAGAACAAGAGCCAAAAACCTAATTTCACCGCCGCAACTTTCTGTATCCACGAGATCCCATCTTGGGGCCTGTTTCGGAGCTCCACCAGAAGAGGGCCGTCATCACTGAGGGCTTCTACATCACCATAGCCCCTCCGATGAAGTGTGAGTAGTTTATCTCAGACCTTTGGGTCCATAGTTAGTAGCGGCGAAGAGATAGTGAAACAAGTAGTATATGGATAGTAGATAAAGGTATTTGTAATCTGAAATAATAAAAACAGCAAGGTAGCAAGTGATAAAAGTGAGCGTAAATGGTATTTCAATGTGTTGAAACAAGGCCTAGGGTTCATACTTTCGCTAGTGTAAGTTCCCTCAACAATAATATCATAATTGGATCACATAACTATCCCTCAACATGCAACAAAGAGTCACTCCAAAGTCACTAATAGCGAAGAACGAACGAAGAGATTATGGTAGGGTACGAAACCATCTCAAAGTTATTCTTTCCAATCAATCCATTGGGCTATTCCTATAGGTGTCACAAACAACCCTAGAGTTCGTACTAGAATAACACCTTAAGACACAAATCAACCAAAACCCTAATGTCACCTAGATACTCCAATGTCACCTCAATTATCCGTGGGTATAATTATACGATATGCATCACACAATCTCAGATTCATCTATTCAACCAACACAAATGACCTCAAAGAGTGCCCCAAAGTTTCTACTGGAGAATCACGACAAAAACGTGTGCCAACCCCTATGCATAGGTTCATGGGCAAAACCCGCAAGTTGATCACCAAAACATACATCAAGTGAATCACGTGGCATCCCATTGTCACCACAGATACGCACGACAAGACATACATCAAGTGTTCTCAAATCTATAAAGATTCAATCCGATAAGATAACTCCGAAGGGGAAACTCAATTCATTACAAGAGAGTAGAGGGGGAGAAGAAACATAGGATCCAACTATAATAGCAAAGCTCGTGATACATCAAGATCGTGCCAAATCAAGAACACGAGAGAGAGAGAGAGATCAAACACCTAGCTACTGGTACATACCCTCAGCCCCAAGGGAGAACTACTCCCTCCTCATCATGGAGAGCACCGGGATGATGAAGATGGACACCGGCGAGGGTTCCCCCCTCCGGCAGGGTGCCGGAACAGGGTCCCGATTGACTTTTGGTGGCTACGGAGCTTCTGGCGGCGGAACTCCCAATCTATATTGCGTTGTGGAAGTTTTAGGTCACATGGAGTTATATAGGCGGAAGAAGCACGTCAGGGGAGCCACGAGGGCCCCACGAGACAAGGGGCGCGCCCTTGGGGCGCGGGGGGGGGGGGGGGGGGGCGCCCCCACCCTCGTGATCACCTCGTTCCTTCCTTGACGTGGGGTCCAAGTCCATCGGGTGTGTTTCCTTCCAAAAATAACTTCTCCAGTTGATTTCGTTCTGTTTCGACTCCGTCTGATATTCCTTTTCTTCAAAACACTGAAATAGGCAGAGAACAACAAATCTGGGCTGGGCCTCCGGTTAATAGGTTAGTCCCAAAAATTATATAAAAGTGGATAATAAAGCCCAATATTGCCTAAAATAGTAGATAATATAGCATGGAACAATCAAAAATTATAGACACGTTGGAGACGTATCAGGCATCCCCAAGCTTAATTCCTGCTCGTCCTCGAGGAGGTAAATGATAAAAAGAGAATTTTTGATGCAGAGTGCTACTTGGCATAATTTCAATGTAAATCTTCTTAATTGTGGTATGAATATTCAGATTAGAAAGATTCAAGACAAAAGTTTATATTAACATAGAAATAATAATACTTCAAGCATACTAACAAAGCAATTGTGTCTTCTCAAAATAACATGGCCAAAGAAAGTTATCCCTACAAAATCATATAGTCTGGCTATGCTCTATCTTCACCACACAAAATATTTAAATCATGCACAACCCCGATGACAAGCCAAGCAATTGTTTCATACTCTAAATTTTTCAAAACTTTTTCAATCTTCACGCAATACATGAGCGTGAGCCATGGACATAGCACTATAAGTGGAATAGAATGGTGGTTGTGAAGAAGACAAAAAGGGAGAAGATAGTCTCACATCAACTAGGCGTATCAACGGGCTATGGAGATGCCCATCAATAGATATCAATGTGAGTGTGTAGGGATTGCCATGCAACAGATGCACTAGAGCTATAAGTATATGAAAGCTCAAAAAGAAACTAAGTGAGTGTGCATCCAACTTGCTTGCTCACGAAGACCTAGGGCAATTTGAGGAAGCCCATCATTGGAATATACAAGCCAAGTTCTATAATGTAAAATTCCCACTAGTATATGAAAGTGATAACATGAGAGACTCTCTACTATGAAGATCATGGTGCTACTTTGAAGCACAAGTGTGGTAAAAGGATAGTAACATTGTCCCTTCTCTCTTTTTCTCTCATTTTTTTAAATATTTTTTATATGGCCTTTCTCTTTTTTTATTTGGGCTTCTTTGGCCTCTCTTTTTTTCGTCCGGAGTCTCGCCCCCACTTGTGGGGGAATCATAGTCTCCATCATTCTTTCCTCACTGGGACAATGCTCTAATAATGATGATCATCACACTTTTATTTTTCTTACAACTCAACAATTACAACTCGATACTTAGAACAAAGTATGACTCTATATGAATGCCTCCGGCGGTGTACTGGGATATGCAATGAATTAAGAGTGACAAGTATGAAAATTATGAACGATGGCTTTGCCACAAATACTATGTCAACTACATGATCATGCTAAGCAATATGACAATGATGGATGTGTCATGATGAACTAGATGATGGAAAGTTGCATGGCAATATATCTCGGAATGGCTATGGAAATGCCATAATAGGTAGGTATGGTGGCTGTTTTGAGGAAGGTATATGGTAGGTGTATGATACCGGCCAAAATTGCGCGGTATTAGAGAGGCTAGCAAAGGTGGAAGGGTGAGAGTGTGTATGATCCATGGACTCAACATTAGTCATAAAGAACTCATATACTTATTGCAAAAATCTAGAAGTTATCAAAGCAAAGTACTACGCGCATGCTCCTTGGGGGATAGATTGGTAGGAAAAGATCATCGCTCGTCCCCGACCGCCACTCATAAGGAAGACAATCAATAAATAAATCATGCCCCGACTTCATCACATAACGGTTCACCATACGTGCATGCTACGGGAATCACAAACTTCAACACAAGTATTCTTTAAATTCACAACTACTCCACTAGCATGACTTTAATATTATCACCTCCATATCTCAAAACAATTATCATGCTTCAATCTTTTCTTAGTATTCATCACACTCAAAAGAAAGTTTCACAAATCTTGAATACCAAGCATATTATTATTAAGTAAATTACCATGCTATTAAGAGACTCTCAAAATAATTTAAGTGAAGAATGATAGATCAATAGTTTCTTTAAAACAAATCCACCACCATGCTCTAAAAGATATAAGTGAAGCACTAGAGCAAATGACAAACTACTCCGAAAGATATAAGTGAAGATCAATGGGTAGTTGAATAATTATGCAACTATGTGAAGACTCTCTGGCATTTAATAATTTCAGATCTTGGTACTTTATTCAAACAGCAATCAAAACATAATGAAATAAAATGATGCTCCAAGCAAAACACTATCATGTGGTGAATAAAAATATAGCTCCAAGTAAAGTTACCGATGAACGAATACGAAAGAGGGGATGCCTTCCAGGGCATCCCCAAGCTTAGGCTCTTGGCTATCCTTGAATATTACCTTGGGGTGCCTTGGTCATCCCCAAGCTTAGGCTCTTGCCACTCCTTATTCCATAGTCCATCGAATCCTTACCCAAAACTTGAAAACTTCACAACACAAAACTTAACAGAAAACTCGTAAGCTCCGTTAGTATAAGAAAATAAATCACCACTTGAAGGTACTGTAATGAACTCATTCTTTATTTATATCGGTGTTAAACCTACTGTATTAAAACTTGTCTATGGTTTATAAACTATTTTACTAGCCATAGATTCATCAAAATAAGTAAACAACACATGAAAAACAGAATCTGTCAAAAATGGAACAGTCTGTAGTAATCTGAATCGAACGTATAATTCTGGAACTCATAAAATTCTCAAATAAATTGATGGACCTGAGGAATTTATCTATTAATCATCTTCAAAAATAATTAACTAAATATCACTCTCCAAATTAAAATGGCAGCAGTTCTCGTGAGCGCTAAAGTTTCTGTTTTTGACTGCATGATCAACAAGACTTTCCCCAAGTCTTCCCAAAGGTTCTACTTGGCACAAACACTAATTAAAATCATAAAACCACATCTAAACAGAGGCTAGATGAATTATTTATTACTAAACAGTATCAAAAAGCAAGGAACAAAAATAAAGTTGGGTTGCCTCCCAACAAGCGCTATCGTTTAACGCCCCTAGCTAGGCATGATGATTTCAATGATGCTCACATAAAAGATAAGAATTGTAACATAAAGAGAGCATCATGAAGAATATGAATAGCACATTTAAGTCTAACATACTTCCTATGAATAGAGATTTTGTGAGCAAACAAGTTATGGGAACAAGGATCAACTTGCATTGGAAGGTAAAACAAGCATAACTTCAAGATATTAAGCACATAGAGAGGAAGCTTGATATTATTGCAATTTCTACAAGCATATGTTCCTCCCTCATAATAATTTTCAGTAGTATCATGAATGAATTCAACAATATAACCAGCACATAAAGCATTCTTTTCATGATCTACAAGCATAGAAAATTTACTACTCTCCACAGAAGCAAAATTCTTCTCATTCGGAATAGTGGGAGTATCATAAGAGACTTGAATACTATAAATTGTTTCCACATTAAAAGAGTAATGTTCAGAGAAAGGGTACTCATAACCACGGAAAGTTTTATAAATATAATCATCACTACTCTTTATAGCATAAGTTTTATCACAATAATCATCATAGGTAGAAGGCATGCTATCATCATAACTACTTTGCAAATCAAAACTTGAGAGGCTAAAAATATCATCATTATTAAACATAGCATCCCCAAGCTTGGGACAAACATTAATTGCAGCAAATATATTCTCAAATATTTCATCCTCATCAAACATAGCTTCCCCAAGCTTGGGCCTTTTCATATCATAAGCATAATCACTCTCATCATTAATAGTATGGATAGCACCAATAGTATAGCAATTATCATATTCTTTCAAGCAAGTGCCAAAAAGATTTACAAGATCATAAGAAGCATCATTATCTTCCCAATCATAATCATCACAACAATCAATAGGCATAACAAGATCATCATCAAGTGTATCATCTTCATTTTCATGAGGTACAACAATAATAGGAGCAACCTTATTTGGGAGAGATACCTTTTTACCTCTCTTACTTTTTCTTTTCTTCTTCTTCACATCATGTGTGAGTTCAATCCTCTTATTGGAGCTCCTTATTAATGAGATTTGTTGAATAGAAGGCTCCTCCTCGTTACCTGATTCATCATAAGAAATAATAGGAGGATATTGGGAAGTCTCTTCCCTTTCATTAGTATTCTCTTCATCTTCTATTTGTTTTATTTTCTTTATGTAGTTGGAATATAAGGATTTTCAATACAATTCACCGCACAATACATATAAATTTCCTCTAGATCAAAGCCAAGAAGTTTGTAACAGGCAAATTCTGGAAGATGATTAGTTAAACGTTTCATTTCTTCATAACCCATAAGCAAAATGAGTTCATTATAGTGTGCAAGGGAAATCAAGTCATCACAATTTTTGGACACGATTAGATCGTGAAACAATTTGCATTGGATAGCTGAATGACCACGTTCATTGCAAAGTCCACAAGTACGGCCAAGATAATTTAAATTTTCAGCACATTCATCTAGCTCTTCTTGCAACAATTTAGTTTCTAAGTACTTATGCTTCTTGCAATATCTATCTTCTCTATTTGGTGTGTACTTACAAACCCAATGCACTCCACAAAAATTGACATGTTTATAGGAGACATTTTCATCATAACTAGTGCAATCATCATTAGTGTCATGGATATTCAAAGAATTCGTACTAACAACATTGCAATCATGCTCATAATCCAAATATTTAGTGCCAAACATTTTATAGATTTCTTCTTCTAGGACTTGAGCACAATTATCCTTTCCATCATACTCATGAAAGATATTAAAAAGGTGAAGCGTCTGATACAAACCCAATTCCATTTTTTATAGTTTTCTTTTATAAACTAAACTAGTGATAAAACAAGAAACTAAAAGACTCGATTGCAAGATCTAAAGATATACCTTCGAGCGCTAACCTCCCCGGCAACGGCGCTAGAAAAGAGCTTAGTTGACGGGGTGTGTTAGTGCCGCTTTCCTTGCCTCCCCGGCAACGGCGCCAGAAAAGAGCTTGATGTCTACTACACAACCTTCTTCTTGTAGACGTTGCTGGGCCTCCAAGTGCAGAGGTTTGTAGGACAGTAGCAAATTTCCCTCAAGTGGATGACCTAAGGTTTATCAATCCGTGGGAGGCGTAGGATGAAGATGGTCCCTCTCGAGCAACCCTGCAACCAAATAACAAAGAGTCTCTTGTGTCCCCAACACACCCAATACAATGGTAAATTGTATAGGTGCACTAGTTCGGCGAAGAGATAGTGAAACAAGTAGTATATGAACAGTAGATAAAGGTATTTGTAATCTGAAATAATAAAAACAGCAAGGTAGCAAGTGATAAAAGTGAGCGTAAACGGTATTTCAATGCGTTGAAACAAGGCCTAGGGTTCATACTTTCGCTAGTGTAAGTTCCCTCAACAATAATATCATAATTGGATCACATAACTATCCCTCAACATGCAACAAAGAGTCACTCCGAAGTCACTAATAGCAGAGAACGAACGAAGAGATTATGGTAGGGTACGAAACCACCTCAAAGTTATTCTTTCCAATCAATCCGTTGGGCTATTCATATAGGTGTCACAAACAGCCCTAGAGTCCGTACTAGAATAACACCTTAAGACACCAATCAACCAAAACCCTAATGTCACCTAGATACTCCAATGCCACCTCAAGTATCCGTGGGTATGATTATACGATATGCATCACACAATCTCAGATTCAACTATTCAACCAACACAAATGACCTCAAAGAGTGCCCCAAAGTTTCTACCGGAGAATCACGACGAAAACGTGTGCCAACCCCTATGCATAGGTTCATGGGCGGAACCCGCAAGTTTATCACCAAAACATACATCAAGTGAATCACGTGGCATCCCATTGTCACCACAAATACGCACGGCAAGACATACATCAAGTGTTCTCAAATCTATAAAGACTCAATCCGATAAGATAACTCCGAAGGGGAAACTCAATTCATTACAAGAGAGTAGTGGGGGAGGAGAAACATAGGATCCAACTATAATAGCAAAGCTCGCGATACATAAAGATCGTGCCAAATCAAGAACACGAGAGAGAGAGAGATCAAACACATAGCTACTGGTACATACCCTCAGCCCCGAGGGAGAACTACTCCCTCCTCGTCATGGAGAGCACCAGGATGATGAAGATGGCCACCGGTGAGGGTTCCCCCCTCCGGCAGGGTGTCGGAACAGGGTCCCGATTGACTTTTGGTGGCTACGGAGGCTTCTGGCGGCGGAACTCCCGATCTATATTGCGTTGTGGAAGTTTTAGGTCACGTGGAGTTATATAGGCAGAAGAAGCACGTCAGGGGAGCCACGAGGGCCCCATGAGACAGGGGGGCGCACCCTAGGGGGAGGGGGCGCCCCCACCCTCGTGAGCACCTCGTTCCTTCCTTGACGTGGGGTCCAAGTCCATCGGGTGTGTTTCCTTCCAAAAATAACTTCTCTAGTTGATTTCGTTCCGTTTCGACTCCGTCTGATATTCCTTTTCTTCAAAACACTGAAATAGGCATAAAACAACAAATCTGGGTAGGCTGTAACACCCCGGATATGACTTTCCCAATTTGTACTCCAACTCTTGCCGTTTCCGGCGTTAAGTTATTTTATTTTCTCGGGTTCGGGTTTTTGTCTAAGTGTGTTGTTATCGTTGTCATGCATCTCATATCATGTCATCATGTGCATTGCATTTGCATACGTGTTCATCTCATGCATTCGAGCATTTTCCCCGTTGGTCCGTTTTGCATTCCGGCGCTTCGTTCTCCTCCGGTGGTCATTTCTAGCTTTCTTTCGTGTGTGGGGATTAAACATTTCCGGATTGGACCGATACTTGTCAAGCAGCCTTGGTTTACTACCGGTAGACCGCCTGTCAAGTTTCGTATCATTTGGACTTCGTTCGATACTCCAACGGTTAACCGATGGACCGAAAAGGCCTCGTGTGTGTTGCAGCCCAACACCCCTCCAAGTTGGCCCAAAACCCACCAAAACCCTCTCCATCATCTAGAGCGTTCGATCACGATTGCGTGGCTAAAAACTGCACCTCATTTGGACTTTCCTAGCTCCCTCTATGCCTATATAAAGAACCCCTTCTAAAAATCTCGGATCCCCTCCATCCCTAACCTTAGATCCATCTCCACTCGCCGCCGCCGGACAAAAACCGCCACCGACGGACGTGTCCGAATCTGCATGTCCACGCCACGTGGCGCCTCCCTATTCGCCCGGCCGCCGCGCCCACTTCGCCGCGCCTCCACCCGCTCGGCCCGCGTAGGGCCCCCGCGGGCCCGAAGCTCCACGCCGCTCGGGAGCCCGAGCCGCCGCCGTCCTCTTCCCCGCGACGCCCGGTCGCTGGCCGCCGCCGCCACGGCGCCGCCGTGCGCCATCGCCGATGTCCGGCCTCGCCGCGCCCTTCTTTCGACCCCGCCGCGCCGGCCAGCCACCGCCGCCACCACTCCAGCGAGCTCCGTCGCTCGTCTCCACCGCCCCGGCCTCGTCCACGAGCTCCGGCCGCCACGAACTCCTCCGGCGAGCTTCATCTCCGGCGGTGAACAGTAACTCCGGCGGGCTGCTCCGAAATCCGTGCCTGATCCAGATCTGGAAATTGGGACGGTTGACTTTTTTGCCCCGAAACCCTGATTATCTTGCCATGTTCATCGCATCGTAACTTTGCATCCGTAGCTCCCTTTTGGGCATATAGCATATCAAAATGTTCATCTCAGAGAGTACATCATTTCATTCCATTGCATCATTTTCTTTTGAGTTCATCTTGATGCCTGAAATGCTGTTAGAAGATTGCTACTTGAGATAATTGTCAGATCTACTACTCCATTTAGATATTTGTCATTTTTGCCATGATTTTTGTGCGCATGATATGCCCATGAGCTCTACATATGTTTTGTTAAGGGTTTTGTCATCTTTCCAGAGGTGCAACCCATGTATTTTTTTGATGTGTGTGGTGACTATCACAAGCTTACAAAGTGAGGCACTTGGTAATGCTGATTTCAGGGACTTAGCATTTCCACCAAGTCCTTGAGCTGTTTATCTCATATGGCCATATGTTCATGTTGTTTTCCTAGTGATCCGTGCCTCTTTTGAGGATGATCAGTAAGGATGTTTTGTTAAACTTGTAGTGCTCTATCCATCCATGTCTTTGTTTGCAATTATGGAGCACCCTAGCTTGAGTCAATCGAGCTCTACTTTTGCTACTTCGTGAATCTGGGCAGATTGTCTACTTGTTAGCGGTTTTGCCGAGGATGTTGTAGTTGATCCGTGCATGCTATGCTATTGTTCTTGCCATGTCTAGCTTGCATTTTGTGTATTCTTGATGGGTGTATGCTTAGATTGTCATGAATTTCTCCGTAGTGAGTGCATCGAGCTCGTAAATATGCCTACTTGATATCTGTTTTCAGCATGCTCCAGTTTTCACTAAGTCTGAGAACTGATTATGTTTTTGCCATGTTCACATGCTTGCAATTGTATTTTCTGATCCCTTTTGTCTCAAGGTCACTAAGGGACTTTTGTTAAGCTCTTTGAGTAGCTCCATGCCATGCTTTACTTTGCCATGTTCAGGTCCTGTAGCATGTAGTTTTGTTGCTTCGAAGTGTGCTACCTGATCTGAAATTCCAGACAAGTGTTAATTTCACTAAGTCTGAAATCTGTTTGCCATATGCATTTTTGCCATGCTTGTTTGAACCTGTTAATGGATGAATTGGCCGTAGCTCAGTGCTAGACTTTTGTTAAGCATCTTGAATGCATCCCTGCCATGTATTTTGTTGCCATGTTTGAGTGTTGTAGCATGTTCATCTTGTTGCATTTAGATGGGTACTTGTTGTATATCGCAGACCGGTGCCATATTTGAATTGCTCGCCATTTCCAAACCGTAACTCCGATTCCGGCATTTTTATATCGTTTTCAAGCGATTTAATCTCATCTTTCCAGTGGCACACTTGGATTCCCAAGTTGAGGCCAGGCTCATGCATTTCTTGTCACATCTTGCATATGCATCCCACATCGTATCCCGCATAGCAATACCATCCTTGCATCATATTGTTTGAGCTTTGCACGTGGTTGATTGTGTTCCGCTTGCTTGTTTGTCTTGTTTGGGTAGAGCCGGGAGAAGAGTTCGCTAACGAGGAGCCCGTTGAGTTTGCTTTCGAGGATCCAGTCAACTCTGACAACTTTGCAGGCAAGATGATCATACCCTTGAAATCACTACTATCTTTGCTTTGCTAGATGCTCGCTCTTTTGCTATGCCAATGATACGATGCCTACCACTTGCTTTCAAGCCTCCCAAATTGCCATGCCACCATGTCCTAGCAAACCGTTGATTGGCTATGTTACCGCTTTGCTCAGCCCCTCTTATAGCGTTGCTAGTTGTAGGTGAAGATTGGAGGCCGTTCCTTGTTGGAACATTTATTTACTTGTTGGGATATCATTATATTATCTTGTTATCTTAATGCATCTATATACTTGGTAAAGGGTGGAAGGCTCGGCCTCTCGCCTAGTGTTTTGTTCCACTCTTGCCGCCCTAGTTTCCGTCATACCGGATTTTGCGTTCCTTACGCCGTTGGGTTATAATGGGAACCCCTTGATAGTTCACCTTGATTAAAGCTTTTCCAGCAATGCCCAACCTTGGTTTTACCATTTTCCACCTAGCCTCTTTTTCCCTTGGGTTTCCGGAGCCCAAGGGTCATCTTATTTTAGCCCCCCCGGGCCAGTGCTCCTCTGAGTGTTGGTCCAACCGAGCGATGTCCGGGGCTACCAGGGGCAACTCTGGGCTGGCCTACCCGACGTCTTGCTCATTCGGTGTGCCTTGAGAACGAGATATGTGCAGCTCCTATCGGGATTTGTTGGCACATCTGGGTGGTGTTGCTGGTCTTGCTTTAACCTGTCGAAGTGTCTTGAAGAACCGAGGTACCGAGTCTGATCGGAACGTCTCGGGAGGAAGTCTATTCCTTCGTTGACCGTGAGAGCTTGTCATGGGCTAAGTTGGGACTCCCCTGCAGGGATTTGAACTTTCGAAAGCCATGCCCGCGGTTACGGGCAGATGGGAATTTGTTAATAACCGGTTGTAGATAACTTGAACCTTAACTTAATTAAAATGAATCAACTGAGTGTGTTACCGTGATGGCCTCTTCTCGGCGGAGTTCGGGAAGTGGACATGGTGTTGGAGTAATGCTTGCGCAGGTTGTTCTCTAGATTACTCGCTCGCGCTTTGCCTCCTCTTCTCACTCTCTTTTGCGAACAGGATAGCCACCATATATGCTAGTCGCTTGCTGCAGCTCCACATATATTTACCTTGCCTTACCTTTAAGCTTAAATAGTCTTGATCCCAAGGGTGCGAGATTGCTGAGTCCCTGTGGCTCACAGATTACTATTACACGAGATGCAGGGCCTGATGATTCCGCTCCAGGTGACGCGCTTGAGCTCAAGTGGGAGTTCGACGAGGACTCTCAACGTTATTATGTTTCCTTTCCTGATGATCAGTAGTGGCGCCCAGTTGGGGGTGATCGGGACCGTGTCGCATGTTGGGTTATCTTTTATTTTGGCACTGTAGTCGGGCCATGAGTGTTTGGATGATGTAATGTTATTTATGTACCTTGATTGACGTGGCGAGTGTAAGACAACTATGTTACCTCCCCTTTTATTAATTATATTACATGGGATGTTTGTGAAGATTGCCTAACTTGCGACATATGCCTTCAATGCGCTTATGCCTCTAAGTCGTGCCTCGACACGTGGGAGATATAGTCGCATCGAGGGTGTTATATAGGCCTCTGGTTAATAGGTTAGTCCCAAAAATTATATAAAAGTGGATAATAAAGCCCAATATTGCCTAAAACAGTAGATAATATAGCATGGAGCAATCAAAAATTATAGATACGTTGGAGACGTATCAGGCATAGAAATTAGTCTTGATAACCCACAAGTATAGGGGATCGCAACAACTTTCGAGAGTAGAGTATTCAACCCAAATTTATTGATTCGACACAAGGGGAGCCAAAGAATATTCTCAAGTATTAGCAGTTGAGTTGTCAATTCAACCACACCTGGAAACTTAGTATCTGCAGCAAAGTGTTTAGTAGCAAAGTAATATGATAGTAGTGGTAACGGCAACAAAAGTAAAAATAGTAAAAGTAATGTTTTTGGTATTTTGTAGTGATTGTAATAGTAGCAGCGGGAAAGCAAATAAGCGTAAACCAGTATATGGAAAACTCGTAGTCACCGGATCAGTGATGGATAATTATGCCAGACGCGGTTCATCATGTAACAGTCATAACATAGAGTGACACAGAACTAGCTCCAATTCGTCAATGTAATGTAGGCATGTATTCCATATATAGTCATACGTGCTTATGGAAAAGAACTTGCATGGCATCTTTTGTACTACCCTCCCGTGGCAGCGGGGTCCTATTGGAAACTTAGGGATATTAAGGCCTCCTTTTAATAGAGAACCGGAACAAAGCATTAGCACATAGTGAATACATGAACTCCTCAAACTACGGTCATCACCGGTAGTGGTCCCGATTATTGTCACTTTGGGGTTGCCGGATCATAACACATAGTAGGTGACTATAGACTTGCAAGATAGGATCTAGAACTCTCATATATTGATGAAAACATAATAGGTTCAGATCTGAAATCATGGCACTCGGGCCCTAGTGACAAGCATTAAGCATAGCAAAGTCATAGCAACATCAATCTCAGAACATAATGGATACTAGGGATCAAACCCTAACAAAACTAACTCGATTACATGATAAATCTCATCCAACCCATCACCGTCCAGCAAGCCTACGATGGAATTACTCACGCACGGCGGTGAGCATTATGAAATTGGTGTTGGAGGATGGTTGATGATGACGACAGCGACGAATCCCCCTCTCTGGAGCCCCGAACGGACTCCAGATCAGCCCTCCCGAGAGGTTTTAGGGCTTGGCGGCGGCTCCGTATCGTAAAACACGATGATTTCTTCTCTCCAAAAGCAAATATATAGAGTTGGAGTTGGCGTCGAAGGGTCTCCAGGGGGGCCACGAGGTAGGGGGCGCGCCCTAGGGGGGCGCGCCCACCCTCGTGAGAAGGGTGTGGGCCCCCTGGTCTTCATATTTGGCGAGGATTTTTTATTATTTTTTCTAAGACCTCCGGTGGAGTTTCAGGTCATTCCGTGAATATTTGTTTTCTGCACATAAAACAACATCATGGCAATTCTGCTGAAAACAGCGTCAGTCCGGGTTAGTTCCATTCAAATCATACAAGTTAGAGTCCAAAACAAGGGCAAAAGTGTTTGGAAAAGTAGATACGACGGAGACGTATCAACTCCCTCAAGCTTAGACCCTTGCTTGTCCTTAAGCAATTCAGTTGACAAACTGAAAGAAAGAAAGAAAAACTTTTACAAACTATGTTTGCTCTTGTTGTTGTAACTATGTCAAGCCATCATTCAAGTTTTCAGCATAAATCATAAATAACCACATTTGCAATAATTCGCAGGTCTCATAATTACTCATATCAATAGCATAATCAACTAGCAAGTCATAATAATAAATCTCAGATGACAACACTTTCTCAAAACAATCATAATATGATATAACAAGATGGTATCTCGCTAGCCATTTCTGAGACCGCAAAACATAAATGCAGAGCACCTTTAAAGATCAAGGACTGACTAGACATTGTAATTCATGGTAAAAGAGATCCAATCATAGTCATACCCAACATAAATTAATAGTGATGAATGCAAATGACATCTATGCTCTCCAGCTAGTGCTTTTTAATAAGAGGGTGATGACTCAACATAAAAGTAAATGGATAGGCCCTTCGCAGAGGGAAGCAGGGATTTGTAGAGGTGCCAGAGCTCGGTTTTGAAATAGAGATAAATTGTATTTTGAGCGGTATACTTTCATTGTCAACGTAACAACTAAGAGATGGCGATATCTTTCATGCTAAACACATTATAGGCGGTTCCCAAACAGAATGGTAAAGTTTATACTCCCCCTCCACCAACAAACATCAATCCATGGCTTGCTCGAAACAATGAGTGCCTCTAACATACATCAGGTCCCAGGGGGAGTTTTGTTTGCAATTAATTTTGATTTAGTTTGCATAAAGCATGGGACTGGGCATCCCGGTGACCAGCCATTTTCTCGTGAGTGAGGAGCGGAGTCCACTCCTCTTGAGAATAACCCGCCTAGCACGGAAGATAAGGACAACCTTTGTTGATACATGAGCTATTCAAGCATACAAAACAGAATGTTTATTTGAAGGTTTAGAGTTTGGCACATACAAATTTACTTGGAATGGCAGGTAGATACCGCATATAGGAAGGTATAGTGGACTCATCTGGAATAACTTTGGGGTTTAAGGGATTGGATGCACAAGCAGTATTCCTGCTTAGTACAGGTGAAGGCTAGCAAAAGACTAGGAAGCGACCAACTAGAGAGCGACAATAGCCATGTACATGCATTAAAATTAATAAACATTGGATGCAAGCATGAGTAGGATATAATCCACCATGAACATAAATATCGTGAAGGCTATGTTGATTTGTTTCAACTACATGCGTGAACATGTGCCAAGTCAAGTCACTTAAATCATTCAAAGGAGGATACCACCCCATCATACCACATCATAACCATCTTAATAGCATGTTGGCACACAAGGTAAATCATTATAACTCATAGCTAATCAAGCATGGCACAAGCGACTATGATCTCTAATTGTCATTGCAAACATGTTTATTCATAATAAGATGAATCAAGAACGCGGGACTCATCATATTTACAAAAACAAAAGATGTCGAGTTCATACCAGCTTTTCTCATCTCAGCCAGTCCATCATATATCATCATAATTGCCTTTCACTTGCACGACCGAACGGTGTGAATAATAATAAGAGTGTACGTGCATTGGACTAAGCTGGAATCTGCGAGCATTCAATAAACACGAGAAGACAAGGCAATATGGGCTCTTTGGTTAATTCAACAATAATGCATATAAGAGCCACTTCAACAATTTAATTATGGTCTTCTCCTACTGACCCCCAAAAGAAAAGACAAGAAATAAAACTATTTACACGGGAAAGCTCCCAACAAGCAAAAGAAGAACATGAAATATTTTTGGGTTTTCTTTTTAACTATTACTACTACATGCATGAAAAGTAAACTACTGCTAATTTTTTGGTTTTTCTTAAGGTTTATCAAACACACAAGAAGAAAGCAGGAAAAAGAAAATAAACTAGCATGGATATTCCAGCGAAAAAGTATGAGTACCGACATCTAGCAATGAGTTTGTGTGGACATAAATGTAATGTCGGTGAGAAATACGTACTCCCCCAAGCTTAGGATTTTGGCCTAAGTTGGTCTATGGCCACGGCTGGCCTGGCTGATATCCATAATAATAGTTGTTGGGGTCGTACTGTGATGAGGAAGAAGAAGGTTCCGATTGCCACTGGCTGGCAATCATCTCTGGATCCCACTGATAGTTAGACTGCCGTGAAGGATCAAATTGTGGTTCCGGTTCTGGCTCCTCGGCTGGTGCAGGGTTCCGGTAGGCGTGAATAGCCGTTAATGGAATAAGGTACGTGCCTGCAGTCAAATCAAACAAAGAAGGAGCAGGCAAGGTAATAGTCTCAGGATGATGTTTATTAAAGAACAATTGATATTTAAGCTCTCCTGCCCTATTCTTAACAATAAAATCATGTGCCACCATACTTGTATGATCTAGATAAACACGGGGCAACACCTTTTCTTCCTTCTCAGCATGCCTAATAGGTATGTTAAAATGTGCGGCTAGGCATGTAGCATAGATGCCTCCAAAGATGGGGCCCTTAGTACGGTTCATATTTAACCGTCTGGCAATAATACCGCCCAAACTAAAAGTGTTATCACTGTATAAACCTTGGAGTAGAATAATTAAATCAGGGATACTAAGGTTTCCACTATTTTCGCGTCCAATTAAACAACGACTAGCAAATAATGCAAAGTAACGTAAAACAGGAAAACGTATGCTAGTGAGTCGTGCATCGGAAACCTTTGTGGTTTCTCCTACAGTGATATTATTAATAAATCCCTCCACATCATCATGATGTGGTTCTTCTGTCTTGCCCTCAAAAGGGACTATAGAAATACGACAGAAATCATAAAGTGACATCTCCTTAGGCTCATCATATAAATGAAATTCCACCGTAGGTGGTGAGTTCTTAGGATGAAAATAAAAGTTTTGCACAAAGGTATTTGTGAGTAAGAGACACTGATCGTATTGGTCGTGGAGGAAAGCGGTGAGGCCTGCATTGTGAGCCAATTCATGAAAATCTTCATAGATACCGGCCGCTCTCAAGAAATCATCAGAAGGCCATTCACACCTCCGAATCTCCGCGGTGCGCGGCAAATTATACTTAGGCTTCAGTGCCTTTTCCTTCGAGCTTTGGCTTGATGAGCCCCTCAATAATCTCCTCATCATTTTCAGAAAAATTCTGAAATTTTTAGTAACTTCAAAATAAAAGTAACCAAACTCAATAATATTGATAGCAACTACTCCTACAAGTGCCTAGGGCCTATATCATGCATCAAAACTACTCTTGACCATATAAATTTGACATGCAAGCTCAAGAACATGGTCACCTATGCAGCACAAATTTGCAATGAGTAAAGCACTAGAACTAAAACTAATTGGACCAATGGAGGAGTCACATACCAAGGAACAATTTCCCCAAGCAGTTTTGCAAGAGGTGCTTTGAGCAAGGGGATCGAAAATCGCAGCAAAAGTGGCTGCAACTCGTGCTTGAGTTGGTTTTTCGGGTTTGTGTGAGACAGAGGAAGAAGATGGGTGCTGGGATAAGTGGAGGACGACCACCGTGGGCCCACGAGGCAGGGGGTGCGCCCACCACCCTCGTGGCCAGGTGGAAGCTCCTCCCGCGGTAATTTTTGCACAGTAAATCCTCAAATATTCCCGAAAAAATCATATTAAATTGGCATGGCATTCTGAGTACTTTTATTTTCGGGATATTTTTATATTGCACGGATAAGTCAGGAAACAGACAGAAAAAATACTAATTTTACTTTATTTCTACTAAATAACAGAAAGTATAGAGAGGGTACAGACGTTTGTGTTTCTAGTTTCATCCATCTCATGGTCATCAAAAAGAATCCACTAACAAGGTTGATCAAGTCTTGTTAACAAACTCATTCCGATAATCATGGAACTGGAGAAATTTCGAATAACACTAAGTTACCTCAACGGGGATATGCACATCCCCTATAATAAGTATATCATATTTCTTCTTGATAGTAGGAAGAGGGAATTCAAAACCTCCAAATATAATCGATGGAACTTTTCCAATGGAGTTGATACTATGAACTTGAGGTTGTTTCCTCGGAAAGTGTACCGTATGCTCATTACCATTAACATGAAAAGTGACATTGCCTTTGTTGCAATCAATAACAGCCCCTGCAGTATGAAGAAAAGGTCTTCCAAGAATAATAGACATACTATCATCCTCGGGAATATCAAGAATAACAAAGTCCGTTAAAATAGTAATGTTTGCAACTACAACAGGCACATCCTCACAAATACCGACAGGTATAGCAGTTGATTTATCAGCCATTTGCAAAGATATTTCAGTAGGTGTCAGTTTATTCAAGTCAAGTCTACAATATAAAGAGAGGGGCATAACACTAACACCGGCTCCAAGATCACATAAATTAGTTTTAATATAATTTCTTTTAATGGAGAAAGGTATAGTAGGTACTCTTGGATCTCCAAGTTTCTTTGGTATTCCACCCTTAAAAAGTATAATTAGCAAGCATGGCGGAAATCTTAGCTTCTGGTATCTTTCTTTTATTAGTAATGATATCCTTCATATATTTAGCATAAGGATTTGTTTTGAGCACATCAGTTAATCGCATACGCAAAAAGATAGGCCTAATCATTTCAGCAAAGCGCTCAAAATCCTCATCATCCTTTTTCTTGGATGGTTTTGGAGGAAAAGGCATGGGTTTCTGAACCCAAGGTTCTCTTTCTTTACCATGTTTCCTAGCAACAAAGTCTTTCTTATCATAACGTTGATTCTTTGATTGTGGGTTATCAAGATCAATAGCAGGTTCAATTTCTACATCATTGTCATTACTAGGTTGAGCATCATCATGAACATTAGCATTAATATTTTTACTAGATTCATGTTCATTACCAGATTGTGTTTCAGCATCAGACATAGATATATCATTTGGATTATCAGGTGGTTCAGCAATAGGTTCACTAGAAGTTTGCACAGTTCTATCATTTTCCTTTTTCTTCTTTTTAGAAGAACTAGGAACATTAATATTATTTCTCTGAGAATCTTGCTCGATTCTCTTAGGGTGGCCTTCAGGTTACAAAGGTTCCTGAGTCATTCTACCAGTTCTAGTAGCCAGTCTAACAGCATAATCATTTTTCTTACTATTCATTTCATCAAGCACTTCTTTTTGAGCTTTAAGTACTTGTTCTACTTGAGTGGTAACCATAGAAGCATGTTTGCTAACAAGTTTAAGTTCACCCTTAATATCAGCCATGTAATCACCCAAGCGTCTAATCATATAAGCATTTTCTTTTAATTGTCTACCAAAATAAGCATTAAAGTCGTCTTGCTTATACATAAAGTTATCAAACTCATCCAAGCACTGACTAGCAATTTTAGTAGGAGGAACTTCAGCTTTATCATATCTATAGAGAGAATTTACCTTTACTACCTGTGTCGGGATATCGGGATCAGGAGGTTCTTCAACAAATAAATAATTGAGATCATAAGTTTCTTCAACAGGCGGTATATTAAGACCATGTATCTCTTCAATAGGAGGTAAACTCTTAACGTCTTCAGCTTTAATACCTTTTTCTTTCATAGATTTCTTTGCCTCTTGCATATCCTCGGGACTGAGAAATAGAACACCTCTCTTCTTAGGAGTTGGTTTAGGAATAGGCTCAGTAATTGGAGCAGGAGCTGGGTCTGGATCTAGCTCAGGAGGTGGCTCGGGAGGTGCCCAATTATTTTCATTTGTCAACATATTACTCGGTAGAATTTCAGCTTCATCCGGTGTTCTTTCCCTGAAAAGAGAACCATCACAACTATCCAGGTAATCTCTGGAAGCATCGGTTAGTCCATTATAAAAGATATCAAGTATTTCAGGTTTCTTAAGAGGATGATCAGGCAAAGCATTAAGTAACTTGAGAAGCCTCCCCCAAGCTTGTGGGAGACTCTCTTCTTTAATTTGCACAAAATTATATATTTCCCTCAAGGCAGCTTGTTTCTTATGAGAAGGGAAATATATAGCGGAGAAGTAATAAATCATATCCTGGGGACTATGCACACAACCAGGATCAAGAGAATTAAACCATATCTTAGCATCACCCTTTAATGAGAACGGAAATATTTTGAGTAAATAGAGGTAATGTGATCTCTCATTATTAGTGATCAGGGCAGCTATATCATTTAACTTAGTAAGATGTTCCACCACTACTACGGAAAAGCATATACACAGAATTTTACTAGTAGCGCTATACAAAATCAAGCGCTGCTGCTACTTAGTAGCAGCGCTCGTAAATAAACCGCGCTACTGCTATGACTTTAGCAGTAGCGCGTACTAGCTAAAAGCGCTGCTGCTACGTTTGAACTGGGCGCACATGGCTAGCCCAACCTAGCAGTAGCGCGTATAATGGCCCAGCGCTACTGCTAATCTCCTTAGCTGCATCGACGTGGATGATGCCTATCCCGCATCCTCGTCATCGAGTCGGCGGAGGACGACACCTGCTTGACCAGATGGGCCATGTCCGGGACTGGGCTCCGCTGGGGTGGTACTGGGAGGCGCTACCTACCGAGGGGCGCAAGTTGGTGAGGAGCCAGCCTGTCATTGACCCGAACCTTCTTTGGTGGCGGTCGTGTGGGCCAGTGACGGTCCAGAGGCTCGAGGACTCCGCAGAGGTGGTGCATTGCCGTGTCAGTGAGGAGGACGCGCACGTCCGTCGCTACTTGTTTGCGTTGGAGCACAGGTTCTCCAATACCTGGCAGGTTCTCCAGGGATCTCACTGGAGCTATGATCATGTGATTGTTCCTTCTCTGTGGGTGTCCATCGCCCGCGCCGATACCCGCCGTGTGATAGGGTTTTAGTTGTACTAGTGATGTTATATGTATGACACTATTCGGGATGTATTAGTGATAATATTCGACGATGTACGGACGCATGAGATGATTTACTTTTGCTTATTGAACGCATGCTAATTTGAGTCTTATAAGATATTTTGAAATGTATATCTTGTGTTGCTCAATATCCAAGTGGCTGGTCATGTTTGCAGGTTACACCTCCGAGTGGCCTATGTTTTGCCGGAGTGTTGATTCATTTCCGTTCCGGCAAATTTCAGGCGCTTGATATATCCTATTTTAGCAAAGGTCATGCCGGATTTTTCCGTGAATTTTGGCATGACTTTTGCCAGAATATGTAGGAAATATCGAGTGCCTCGGATTTGTGTGTTGAGTATCCTGGTAGTTGTCTTCTATCGATTTTCAATTAATGTTTTAACTATGAACATAGGAAATGTCTGACGACAAAAAATATTTCGGTATTTGCAAATACTGCGAAGACGAGCGTGGCCTGTGCGATGGAATCTTCCTAGATGATGATAGGCGCTTCAGCATCAAGCTGGACGAGAACTTCGAAGTGGATACAGTAAGTCACAACGACAAGTCTTTTTTCGTAATTAAGCATGACATCTGCTTCATTTGCTTGAACTTATATTTTTTTTACTATTCTACTAGCGTATCCCCTGCCATGCAAGAGTTTTTGTATTGGATAAGATAGGTTTCAGTCATACTATGGAGGTAAAGAAAGTTTATTTGAAGACCGAGCATGGTTATATTTTCCACGCAAAATTATACAATTCAGACGACTACACCTATTTTGGATGCAAAACATGGCGAGCACTATGCAAGACTTATGCATTTCAGCCTGATATGGTTATCACCTTTGATATTCGTCCGGAAGATGATATTGAAGGTAATACCGACATCTAGGTCGATGTGCAGACGCCTCCAGTTACACCAAAATGTAAGTTTCTCAACCATATTTATGTCTTTGATATTGTTTATTCAAAAATAGTTGACAACTAATTTGTATTGTCAGCTTATTTCGGTGCAAGCAAACATGTCCAACGCTTGGTAGACAGGACCTACTATTGTCCCGGGGCTGAACTAAACTGCGAGGAGCTAAGTCATTATGTTTCATGGCTTGAGGATCTTGATACCGCCAAGACAAATTTTCTTCGTGGACTTAGAAATCTTAGCACTGAAAACGTGCGACCAATAGTGTTCGTCATGAACTACGGTCACATCTATTTAGGAAGGATGGTAAGCTTTTTACTATTTATCCTCAGTGCATATTTTCCATACATTATTTGTGAAGATAAACTTTATTGCTAAGTATGTGACCATACAATGTTCTTCAACAGGGACTGCCGATGAATGTTGTGCCTTATGGGATCAAGACTAAAGGTACCATGAGTATTATTAGCTTACGGCCAAGATATCCTACATGTTACTTTAGTGCATTCAAGATCAGCGATGAATGCTTAATAGTGCAAGACTGGACCAGATATGTGATGGGGGAGCGCAGACAAGTACTAGGGGGAAGCAAACAGATGTGGTACCCAAAATTAGGAGACAGGTTCATCTGCATGCTCCAACTTGATCAAGGAGGAGAGCTACACATGTTTTATGTTGTTTTACCTAAGAGAGAGCAGCAGGAGTGATTAGCTAGAAATGAGTTTGAGGATGATGATGTGCTACACTATTACTATGATGATAAAATAGCTAGTGTTGGTGGTAATGACTAATGATTATTATTAGCTAGTGTTAGTGGTGATTAAATAAATATTGTTGGTGCTAATGATTATGATGATGATTAAATAGCTTGTGCTGGCGGATTAGATTCAAGTGGAGGCAACATGTGGTGCACATTGAAAGTACTACTAGTCCAAACTAGATCAAGTTTGGATTAGTAGTATACTTTTGACATGCACCACATATTGCCTCCACTTGAATCTAATCCACCTTCATTTGACACACTGTTATGGACATAATGATGTCAACCTCATAACTGGTATTGTATCAATATTTGTACGATGGCGCATAAATACACTAAAATAAAAAAATAAAAAAACAATACTAGTAGCGATGGAAAGAAAACACGCTGCCAGTAGTTACATTAGCAGCAGCGTGGGAGTGAACAAGCGCTGCAGCTATTTGTCCTAGCAGTAGCGCGTGCGACACGTGTTACTGCTAAGCAATAGCTGTAGCGCCTTATTAGTAGCGCGCCTACCCGCGCTACTAGTGAGCACAAAACCAGCGCTACTGCTAGGGTTTTCCCTAGTAGTGCACAACAGTTTCAGATCATAGCCATAAAACGGATCAGATTCAACCAAAGTAATTATATCAGGATCAACAGAGAATTCATAATATTTATCAGGAACACATATAGGTGAAGTAGCAAAAGCAGGGTCGGGTCTCATTTTATCTCTAAGTGATTCTTTGTTCCATTTAATTAATAACCTCTTAAGCTCATATCTATCCTTGCAAGCGAAAATAGCGGCAGAAGATTCCTTATCAAAAAGACAACCTTTAGGAATAACAAGCATGTTTTCATCATCATATTCAGATTAAATAATTTCTTTTTCTCTAGCCCTAGCAATTTCTTCATCAAGAAATTGACTAAGAGGCACAATAGTATCAGCCATATAAGCAGTTTCATCATAAGTATCATGCATAGCAGAAGTGGCATCATCAATAACACGCGACATATCAGAACGAATAGCAGAAGCATATGTAGGTGTCGCGAACTTACTCATAACAGAAGGTGAATCAAGTGCGGAGCTAGATGGTAGTTCCTTACCTCCCCTCGTAGTTGAGGGATAGATCTTGGTTTTTGGATCTCTCAAGTTCTTTATAATGATAAGCAGATATATATACCAAGTGACTCAGAGAATAGAGCTATGCTCCCCGGCAACGGCGCTAGAAATTAGTCTTGATAACCCACAAGTATAGGGGATCGCAACAGCTTTCGAGAGTAGAGTATTCAACCCAAATTTATTGATTCGACACAAGGGGAGCCAAAGAATACTCTCAAGTATTAGCAGCTGAGTTGTCAATTCAACCGCACCTGGAAACTTAGTATCTGCAGCAAAGTGTTTAGTAGCAAAGTAATATGATAGTAGTGGTAACGGCAACAAAAGTAATGTTTTTGGTATTTTGTAGTGATTGTAACAGTAGCAGCGGGAAAGTAAATAAGCGTAAACCAGTATATGGAAAACTCATAGGCACCGGATTAGTGATGGATAATTATGCCAGATGCGGTTCATCATGTAACAGTCATAACATAGAGTGACACAGAACTAGCTCCAATTCGTCAATGTAATGTAGGCATGTATTCCGTATATAGTCATACGTGCTTATGGAAAAGAACTTGCATGACATCTTTTGTCCTACCCTCCCGTGGCAGCGGGGTCCTATTGGAAACTTAGGGATATTAAGGCCTCCTTTTAATAAAGAACCAGAACAAAGCATTAGCACATAGTGAATACATGAACTCCTCAAACCACGGTCATCACCGGGAGTAGTCCCGATTATTGTCACTTCGGGGTTACCGGATCATAACGCATAGTAGGTGACTATAGACTTGCAAGATAGGATCTAGAACTCTCATATATTGATGAAAACATAATAGGTTCAGATCTGAAATCATGGCACTCGGGTCCTAGTGACAAGCATTAAGCATAGCAAAGTCATAGCAACATCAATCTCAGAACATAATGGATACTAGGGATCAAACCCTAACAAAACTAACTCGATTACATGATAAATCTCATCCAACTCATCACCGTCCAGCAAGCCTACGATGGAATTACTCACGCACGGCGGTGAGCATCATGAAATTGGTGACGGAGGATGGTTGATGATGATGACGGAGATGAATCCCCCTCTCCGGAGCCCCGAACGGACTCCAGATCAGCCCTCGTGAGAGGTTTTAGGGCTTGGCGGTGGCTCCGTATCGTAAAACGCGATGATTTCTTCTCTCTGATTTTTTTTCTCTCCGAAAGCAAATATATAGAGTTGGAGTTGCCATCAGAGGGTCTCCAGGGGGCCCATGAGGTAGGGGGCGCGCCCTAGGGGGGCGCCCCCCACCCTCATGAGAAGGGTGTGGGCCCCCTGGTCTTCATATTTGGCGAGGATTTTTTATTATTTTCTCTAAGACCGCCCGTGGAGTTTCAGATCATTCCGAGAATATTTGTTTTCTGGACATAAAACAACATCATGGCAATTCTGCTGAAAACAGCGTCAGTCCGGGTTAGTTCCATTAAAATCATACAAGTTAGAGTCCAAAACAAGGGCAAAAGTGTTTGGAAAAGTAGATATGATGGAGACGTATCAAATGGTCACTCGGTAGCTGGAAAGTTTTTGCTGTAGTGGATATTGAATACGAACGATGCACCTTCGGCTGCTGTCTGTTCGTTTCGTCTCCCGCGTTCCCTTTAGCTCCTGGCGCTGCCTATCGCCTCCTTCTCTTGCGCCTATAAAAGGGAGGTCGCTCCTCTCAGAGAGAGGCACCAGAACTTCTCCTTCCTCTCGCCACCGGTTCCAATCTCTGAGCTACTGTTGTCTTCCTCATCCCGGCTTGCGTCGTGCACCGTGAGTCGGGACAGTAGGCCTCCGAAACCTCACGTCTTTGAGTCCGGTACGGGAGAAGGGTGATAAGGTTTTTGGGGAGCGCTCCGCGCAACTACTGGCTTCTTCATCACGGACTCCGACGACTACTTCCCCGACGACGACTTCTTCCCCGACATCGACAACCTCATCAACAACATGGCTGGAGAGGATGTCGACCCCAAGTCCAGTGCTTCTGCTGCTGCTGTCCCATACGTGTTCTTGCTCTTTCTGTTAGAAGTTCTGGCACGGTTCTTTGCTCTAGTTTCTGCCCTACATATGTTAGGTTCTACTTCATATATGCAACTTCATCTAGTGTCTGTTCTAGATGTGTTTACTTCAAGTTCATATATGAAGATGCTATTTACCTTCTCTCTGTCAGATTGCATGACTTACTTTATCTCTGCTATATTAGTCATGCTTTATTTAGTATTTCCATTAATAAAATCATTTGGTAAATTGCTCACATTTCCAACAATCCAAAAACCTTATAATAGGCAATTTACCCCAAGTGGTTTTGCTGCTTCCATGAGACCTCCTATGTTTGAGGGTATCCACTATATGTGGTGGCACGTGAGAGCAATCTTATGGTTTCAAACCATGAGTTTCTATGACGCAACGCTTGGCAAGCCTCAAGGGGAGTTTGATGCCCAACAGGAACAAGCTTTTCAGAAAATGGATACTCTGTTTAAGGCTGCTCTCTTGAGTGTTTTTGGTGAGAACATAGTTGATGCTTATGCATCAATTGACAATGGAAATGATATGTGGGACGCACTCGAGGCCAAGTTTGGGGTCTCAGATGCCGGCACTGAGCTGTACATCATGGAGCAATTCTATGATTACAGGATGACTGAAGAGCGCTCCGTGGTTGAGCAAGCTCATGAGATATAGTCATTTGCTAGAGAGGTTGAGCACTTCAACCGTATGCTACCGGACAAGTTTTTTGCCGGCGGTATCATCTGTTGGGGAACATAGTAATTTCAAAATTTTCCTACGCACACGCAAGATCATGGTGATGCATAGCAACGAGAGGGGAGAGTATGATCTACGTACCCTTGTAGATCGCAACGGAAGCGTTGACACAACGTAGAGGATGTAGTCGTACGTCTTCTTCCCGATCCGACCGATCCAAGCACCGTTACTCCGGCACCTCCGAGTTCTTAGCAGACGTACAGCTCGATGACGCTCCCCGGGCTCCGATCTAGCAAAGCTTCGGGGATGAGTTCCGTCAGCACAACGGCGTGGTGACGATGATGATGTTCTACCGACGCAGGGCTTCGCCTAAGCACTACAACGATATGACCGAGGTGGAATATGGTGGCAGGGGGCACCGCACACGGCTAAGGAACGATCACGAGGATCAACTTGTGTGTCAAGATGTGCCCCCCTGCCCCCGTATATAAAGGAGCAAGGGGGAGGGGTGCGGCCGGCCTAGAGGAGGGCGCAGGAGGAGTCCTACTCCTACCGGGAGTAGGACTCCCCTCCCGTTTCCTTGTCCAAGTAGGAGAGAGGGGGAGAGAAGGAAAGGGGGGCGCCGCCCCACCCTCCTTGTCCAATTTGGACTAGGGGGAGAGGGGGCGCGCGGCCTGCCATGGCAGCCCCTTCCTCTTCTCCACTTTAGGCCCATGAGGCCCATTAACCCCCCGGGGGTTTCCGGTAACCCTCCAGTGCTCCGGTTTTATCCGATACTTCTCCGGAACCCTTCCGGTGTCCGAATATAGTCATCCAATATATCAATCTTTATGTCTCGACCATTTCGAGACTCCTCGTCGTGTCCGTGATCACATCCGGGACTCCGAACTAACTTCGGTACATCAAAATGCATAAACTCATAATAACTGTCATCGTAACGTTAAGAATGCGGACCCTACGGTTCGAGAACAATGTAGATATGACCGAGACACATCTCCGGTCAATAACCAATAGCGGGACCTAGATGCCCATATTGGCTCCTACATATTCTACGAAGATCTTTATCGGTCAGACCGCACAACAACATACGTTGTTCCCTTTGTCATCGGTATGTTACTTGCCCGAGATTCGATCGTCGGTATCCAATACCTAGTTCAATCTCATTACCGGCAAGTCTCTTTACTCGTTCTGTAATACATCATCTCACAACTAACATATTAGTTGTAATGCTTGCAAGGCTTATGTGATGTGCATTACCGAGAGGGCCCAGAGATACCTCTCCGACAATCGGAGTGACAAATCCTAATCTCGAAATACGCCAACCCAACATCTACCTTTGGAGACACCTGTAGTACTCCTTTATAATCACCCAGTTACATTGTGACGTTTGGTAGTACCCAAAGTGTTCCTCCGGTAAACAGGAGTTGCATAATCTCATAGTCATAGGAACATGTATAAGTTATGAAGAAAGCAATAGCAACATACTAAACGATCGGGTGCTAAGCTAATGGAATGGGTCATGTCAATCAGATCATTCAACTAATGATGTGATCCCATTAATCAAATAACAACTATTTTGTCTATGGTTAGGAAACATAACCATCTTTGTTTAATGAGCTAGTCTAGTAGAGGCATACTAGTGACACTCTGTTTGTCTATGTATTCACACATGCATTATGTTTCCGGTTAATACAATTCTAGCATGAATAATAAACATTTATCATGATATAAGGAAATAAATAATAACTTTATAATTGCCTCCAGGGCATATTTCCTTCAGTCTCCCACTTGCACTAGAGTCAATAATCTAGATTACACCGTAATGATTCTAACACCCATGGAGCCTTGGTGCCGATCATGTTTTGCTCGTGGAAGAGGCTTAGTCAATGGGTCTGCAACATTCAGGTCTGTATGTATCTTGCAAATCTCTATGTCTCCCACCTGGACTAGATCCCGGATGGAATTGAAGCGTCTCTTGATGTGCTTGGTTCTCTTGTGAAATCTGAATTCCTTTGCCAAGGCAATTGCACCAGTATTGTCACAAAAGATTTTCATTGGACCCGATGCACTAGGTATGACACCTAGATCGGATATGAACTCCTTCATCCAGACTCCTTCATTTGCTGCTTCCGAAGCAGCTATGTATTCCGCTTCACATGTAGATCCCGCTACGACGCTTTGTTTAGAACTGCACCAACTGACAGCTCCACCGTTTAATGTAAACACGTATCCGGTTTGCGATTTAGAATCGTCCGGATCAGTGTCAAAGCTTGCATCAACGTAACCTTTTACGATGAGCTCTTTGTCACCTCCATATATGAGAAACATATCCTTAGTCCTTTTCAGGTATTTCAGGATGTTCTTGACCGCTGTCCAGTGATCCATTCCTGGATTACTTTGGTACCTCCCTGCTAAACTTATAGCAAGGCACACATCAGGTCTGGTACACAGCATTGCATACATGATAGAGCCTATGGCTGAAGCATAGGGAACATCTTTCATTTTCTCTCTATCTTCTGCAGTGGTCGGGCTTTGAGTCTTACTCAATTTCACACCTTGTAACACAGGCAAGAACCCTTTCTTTGCTTGATCCATTTTGAACTTTTTCAAAACTTTGTCAAGGTATGTGCTTTGTGAAAGTCCAATTAGGCGTCTTGATCTATCTCTATAGATCTTAATGCCTAATATATAAGCAGCTTCACCGAGGTCTTTCATTGAAAAACTCTTATTCAAGTATCCCTTTATGCTATCCAGAAATTCTATATCATTTCCAATCAGTAATATGTCATCTACATATAATATCAGAAATGCTACAGAGCTCCCACTCACTTTCTTGTAAATACAGGCTTCTCCAAAAGTCTGTATAAAACCAAATGCTTTGATCACACTATCAAAGCGTTTATTCCAACTCCGAGAGGCTTGCACCAGTCCATAAATGGATCGCTGGAGCTTGCATACTTTGTTAGCTCCCTTTGGATCGACAAAACCTTCTGGTTGCATCATATACAACTCTTCTTCCAGAAATCCATTCAGGAATGCAGTTTTGACATCCATCTGCCAAATTTCATAATCATAAAATGCGGCAATTGCTAACATGATTCGGACAGACTTAAGCATCACTACGGGTGAGAAGGTCTCGTCGTAGTCAATCCCTTGAACTTGTCGAAAACCTTTTGCAACAAGTCGAGCTTTATAGACAGTAATATTACCGTCAGCGTCAGTCTTCTTCTTGAATATCCATTTATTCTCAATTGCTTGCCGATCATCGGGCAAGTCAACCAAAGTCCATACTTTGTTCTCATACATGGATCCCATCTCAAATTTCATGCCTTCAAGCCATTTTGCGGAATCTGGGCTCACCATCGCTTCTTCATAGTTCGTAGGTTCATCATGATCTAGTAGCATGACTTCCAGAACAGGATTACCATACCACTCTGGTGCGGATCTCACTCTGGTTGATCTACAAGGTTCAGTAGTATCTTGATCTAAAGTTTCATGATCATCATCATTAGCTTCCTCACTAACTGGTGTAGGTGTCACTGAAACAGTTTTCTGTGATGTACTACTTTCCAATAAGGGAGCAGGTACAGTTACCTCGTCAAGTTCTACTTTCCTCCCACTCACTTCTTTCGAGAGAAACTCCTTCTCTAGAAAGGATCCATTCTTAGAAACAAATGTCTTGCCTTCGGATCTGTGATAGAAGGTGTACCCAACAGTCTCCTTTGGGTATCCTATGAAGACACATTTCTCCGATTTGGGTTCGAGCTTATCAGGTTGAAGCTTTTTCACATAAGCATCGCAGCCCCAAACTTTAAGAAACGACAACTTTGGTTTCTTGCCAAACCATAGTTCATAAGGCGTCGTCTCAACGGATTTTGATGGTGCCCTATTTAACGTGAATGCGGCCGTCTCTAGAGCATAACCCCAAAATGATAGCGGTAAATCTGTAAGAGACATCATAGATCGCACCATATCTAATAAAGTACGATTACGACGTTCGGACACACCATTACGCTGTGGTGTTCCGGGTGGCGTGAGTTGCGAAACTATTCCACAATTTTTCAAATGTACACCAAACTCGTAACTCAAATATTCTCCTCCACGATCAGATCGTAGAAACTTTATTTTCTTGTTACGATGATTTTCAACTTCACTCTGAAATTCTTTGAACTTTTCAAATGTTTCAGACTTATGTTTCATTAAGTAGATATACCCATATCTGCTTAAATCATCTGTGAAGGTGAGAAAATAACGATATCCGCCACGAGCCTCAATATTCATCGGACCACATACATCTGTATGTATGATTTCCAACAAATCTGTTGCTCTCTCCATAGTACCGGAGAACGGTGTTTTAGTCATCTTGCCCATGAGGCATGGTTCGCAAGTACCAAGTGATTCATAATCAAGTGGTTCCAAAAGCCCATCAGTATGGAGTTTCTTCATGCGCTTTACACCGATATGACCTAAACGGCAGTGCCACAAATAAGTTGCACTATCATTATCAACTCTGCATCTTTTGGCTTCAACATTATGAATATGTGTATCACTACTATCGAGATTCATCAAAATAGACCACTCTTCAAAGGTGCATGACCATAAAAGATATTACTCATATAAATAGAACAACCATTATTCTCTGATTTAAATGAATAACCGTCTCGCATCAAACAAGATCCAGATATAATGTTCATGCTCAACGCTGGCACCAAATAACAATTATTTAGGTCTAATACTAATCCCGAAGGTAGATGTAGAGGTAGCGTGCCGACCGCGATCACATCGACTTTGGAACCATTTCCCACGCGCATCGTCACCTCGTCCTTTGCCAGTGTTCGCTTAATCCGTAGTCCCTGTTTCGAGTTGCAAATATTAGCAACAGAACCAGTATCAAATACCCAGGTGCTACTGCGAGCTCTAGTAAGGTACACATCAATAACATGTATATCACATATACCTTTGTTCACCTTGCCATCCTTCTTATCCGCCAAATACTTGGGGCAGTTCCGCTTCCAGTGACCAGTCTGCTTGCAGTAGAAGCACTCAGTTTCAGGCTTAGGTCCAGACTTGGGTTTCTTCTCTTGAGCAGCAACTTGCTTGCCGTTCTTCTTGAAGTTCCCCTTCTTCTTCCCTTTGCCCTTTTTCTTGAAACTAGTGGTCTTGTTGACCATCAACACTTGATGCTCCTTCTTGATTTCTACCTCCGCAGCTTTCAGCATTGCGAAGAGCTCGGGAATAGTCTTATTCATCCCTTGCATATTATAGTTCATCACGAAGCTCTTGTAGCTTGGTGGCAGTGATTGGAGAATTCTGTCAATGACGCAATCATCTGGAAGATTAACTCCCAATTGAATCAAGTGATTATTATACCCAGACATTTTGAGTATATGCTCACTGACAGAACTGTTCTCCTCCATCTTGCAGCTATAGAACTTATTGGAGACTTCATATCTCTCAATCCGGGCATTTGCTTGAAATATTAACTTCAACTCCTGGAACATCTCATATGCTCCATGACGTTCAAAACGTCGTTGAAGTCCCGATTCTAAGCCGTAAAGCATGGCACACTGAACTATCGAGTAGTCATTAGCTTTGCTCTGCCAGACGTTCATAACATCTGGTGTTGCTCCAGCAGCAGGCCTGGCACCCAGTGGTGCTTCCAGGACGTAATTCTTCTGTGCAGCAATGAGGATAATCCTCAAGTTACGGACCCAGTCCGTGTAATTGCTACCATCATCTTTCAACTTTGCTTTCTCAAGGAACGCATTAAAATTCAACGAAACAACAGCACGAGCCATCTATCTACAACCAACATAAACAAACAAGATACTATCAGGGACTAAGTTCATGATAAATTTAAGTTCAATTAATCAAATTTAAAGAACTCCCACTTAGATAGACATCCCTCTAATCCTCTAAGTGATCACGTGATCCAAATCAACTAAACCATAACCGATCATCACGTGAGATGGAGTAGTTTTCAATGGTGAACATCATTATGTTGATCATATCTACTAAAAGATTCACGCTCGACCTTTCGGTCTCCGTGTTCCGAGGCCATATCTGCATATGCTAGGCTCGTCAAGTTTAACCTGAGTATTCTGCGTGTGCAAAAACTGGCTTGCACCCGTTGTAGATGGACGTAGAGCTTATCACACCCAATCATCACGTGGTGTCTGGGCACGACGAACTTTGGCAACGGTGCATACTCAGGGAGAACACTTCTTGATAATTTAGTGAGAGATCATCTTATAATGCTACCGTCAATCAAAGCAAGATAAGATGCATAAAAGATAAACATCACATGCAATCAATATAAGTGATATGATATGGCCATCATCATCTTGTGCCTGTGATCTCCATCTCCGAAGCACCGTCATGATCACCATCGTCACCGGCGCGACACCTTGATCTCCATCGTAGCATCGTTGTCGTCTCGCCAATCTTATGCTTCCACGACTATCGCTACCGTTTAGTGATAAAGTAAAGCATTACATCGCGATTTCATTGCATACAATAAAGCGACAACCATATGGCTCCTGCCAGTTGCCGATAACTCGGTTACAAAACATGATCATCTCATACAATAAAATTTAGCATCATGTCTTGACCATATCACATCACAACATGCCCTGCAAAAACAAGTTAGACGTCCTCTACTTTGTTGTTGCAAGTTTTACGTGGCTGCTACGGGCTTAAGTAAGAACCAATCTCACCTACGCATCAAAACCACAACGATAGTTTGTCAATTTGACTCCGTTTTAACCTTCGCAAGGACCGGGCGTAGCCACACTCGGTTCAACTAAAGTTGGAGAGACTGTCGCCCGCAAGCCACCTATGTGCAAAGCACGTCGGGAGAACCGGTCTCGCATAAGCGTACGCGTAATGTCGGTCCGGGTCGTCTCGTCCAACAATACCGCCGAACCAAAGTATGACATGCTGGTAGGCAGTATGACTTATATCGCCCACAACTCACTTGTGTTCTACTCGTGCATATAACATCAAACCATAAAACCTAGGCTCGGATGCCACTGTTGGGGAACGTAGTAATTTCAAAATTTTCCTACGCACACGCAAGATCATGGTGATGCATAGCAACGAGAGGGGAGAGTATGATCTACGTACCCTTGTAGATCGCAACGGAAGCGTTGACACAACATAGAGGAAGTAGTCGTACGTCTTCTTCCCGATCCGACCAATCCAAGCACCGTTACTCCGGCACCTCCGAGTTCTTAGCACACGTACAGCTCGATGACGCTCCCCGGGCTCCGATCCAGCAAAGCTTCAGGGATGAGTTCCGTCAGCACAACGGCGTGGTGACGATGATGATGTTCTACCGACGCAGGGCTTCGCCTAAGCACTACAACGATATGACCGAGGTGGAATATGGTGGCAGGGGCACCGCACACGGCTAAGGAACGATCACGAGGATCAACTTGTGTGTCAAGAGGTGCCCCCTGCCCCCGTATATAAAGGAGCAAGGGGGAGGGGTGCGGCCGGCCTAGAGGAGGGCGCAGGAGGAGTCCTACTCCTACCAGGAGTAGGACTCCCCTCCCGTTTCCTTGTCCAAGTAGGAGAGAGGGGGGGAGAGAAGGAAAGGGGAGCGCCGCCCCTCCCTCCTTGTACAATTCGGACTAGGGGGAGAGGGGGCGCGCGGCCTGCCCTAGCAGCCCCTTCCTCTTCTCCACTTTAGGCCCATGAGGCCCATTAACCCCCCGGGGGTTTCCGGTAACCCTCCGGTGCTCCGGTTTTATCCGATACTTCTCTAGAACCCTTCCGGTGTCCGAATATAGTCATCCAATATATCAATCTTTATGTCTCGACCATTTCGAGACTCCTCGTCATGTCCGTGATCACATCCGGGACTCCGAACTAACTTCGGTACATCAAAATGCATAAACTCATAATAACTGTCATCGTAACGTTAAGAATGCGGACCCTACGGTTCGAGAACAATGTAGATATGACCGAGACACATCTCCGGTCAATAACCAATAGCGGGACCTAGATGCCCATATTGGCTCCTACATATTCTACGAAGATCTTTATCGGTCAGACCGCACAACAACATACGTTGTTCCCTTTGTCATCGGTATGTTACTTGCCCGAGATTCGATCGTCGGTATCCAATACCTAGTTCTATCTCGTTACCGGCAAGTCTCTTTACTCGTTCCGTAATACATCATCTCACAACTAACATATTAGTTGTAATGCTTGCAAGGCTTATGTGATGTGCATTACTGAGAGGGCCCAGAGATACCTCTCCGACAATCGGAGTGACAAATCCTAATCTTGAAATACGCCAACCCAACATCTACCTTTGGAGACACCTGTAGTACTCCTTTATAATCACCCAGTTACGTTGTGACGTTTGGTAGTACCCAAAGTATTCCTCCGGTAAACGGGAGTTGCATAATCTCATAGTCATAGGAACATGTATAAGTTATGAAGAAAGCAATAGCAACATACTAAACGATCGGGTGCTAAGCTAATGGAATGGGTCATGTCAATCAGATCATTCAACTAATGATGTGATCCCATTAATCAAATAACAACTATTTTGTCTATGGTTAGGAAACATAACCATCTTTGATTAATGAGCTAGTCTAGTAGAGGCATACTAGTGACACTCTGTTTGTCTATGTATTCACACATGCATTATGTTTCCGGTTAATACAATTCTAGCATGAATAATAAACATTTATCATGATATAAGGAAATAAATAATAACTTTATTATTGCCTCTAGGGCATATTTCCTTCATCATCACCAAGCTTCCTCCTTCGTGGAGGAACTTTGCTACCTTACTGAAGCATAAGAGACAGGAGTTTTCCGTTCCGGATCTCATTGGTACTCTTGATGTCGAAGAAAAGGCAAGAGGAAAGGACACACGTGCTCAAGGTATTGAGGGAGGATCTAGTGCCAATCTGGTATAGAAGAAGAACTTCCAGCCCCACTAGTTCAAGAACAAGGGAAAATTTGATGGTAAAGCAAAGTTTGATGGGAAGAACAAGGTTGTGCAACACATGAACTTCAAGAAGAAGAATGACAAGAAGAAAGGTGTTTGTCATGTGTGTGCGGATCCTGATCATTGGGCTCCTAGTTGCCCTAATCGCTATTGAGGGAGTCCTGGATTAGGGGGTCCTCGGACGGCCGGACTATATACTTTAGCCGGACTGTTGGACTATGAAGATACAAGATTGAAGACTTCGTCCCGTGTCCGGATGGGACTCTCCTTGGCGTGGAAGGCAAGCTTGGCAATACGGATATGTAGATCTCCTCCCTTGTAACCGACTATGTGTAACCCTAGCCCCCTCCGATGTCTATATAAACCGGAGGGTTTCGTCCGTAGGACAACAACAATCATACCATAGGCTAGCTTCTAGGGTTTAGCCTCTACGATCTCGTGGTAGATCAACTCTTGTAATACTCATATCATCAAGATCAATCAAGCAGGAAGTAGGGTATTACCTCCATCGAGAGGGCCCGAACCTGGGTAAACATCGTGTCCCCTACCTCCTGTTACCATCCGCCTTAGACGCATAGTTCGGGACCCCTACCCGAGATTCGCCGATTTTGACACCGACATTGGTGCTTTCATTGAGAGTTACACTGTGTCGTCATCATAAGGCTGGATGGCTCGTCTCGTTGTCAAGGACAACATCACCTCTGGGGAAGCCCTGGCTGTAGGCCAAACTCTCCGACTAGGCGGCTTCATCATAACCGTCGGTTCGGTCGCTGCGCCGACGATGACTTCTCGGGTCATCAAAAACAGTCTCCACGTCGGCTCGGAACTCGCCAAGCAGATGGATCCAATGGAGCTCTCTTCTTTGAACGAGCTCTTGGATCACGTCGCCACTTTGGGAGTTGCTACAGACTATGATTGGATCGGGCTTAAACCCGACCAAAGGGAGATTAACTCTCCGCCGGTCACCCATCAGATAGCGGTGGTGGAGGAGCAACGCAATGATTCTTCCTCTATCTTGAGGACAAGCTATGTCTGGATTCTCGAGCTCTTTAAGCCGGATACCAGTCTACGGGAGGACAAGCTATGTCTGGATTCTCGAGCTCTGGCCCAAGTTCTGAACTTAGAATCAGACAGCGGGCCAGACCTGCTGGGCAACATCCCGGAGCCCAAACTTTCAAGATCGGAAACTCCGGCGCTCCTGGGTCTCACATCGGGTCAGGGTTCGGACCTAAATCTAACCACCCTCCCAGATATAATTGATCTTTCCCACATTAGACAAGAGCCCCAAGAAACTGTACATCACTATTGGGCCAGATTCCTCCTTGTAATGAGTAAGGTCAAGGACTGTCGTGAGGAAGATGCAATTTCATTCTTTTGCAAAAATTGCACGGACAAGGGAATCCTCAACGCCATAAGTCATCGTGACATAGCACACTTTGCTGACTTGGCGGCCATAGTACAGAAGTACTGTGCGATGGAAAGCGCCTGGAAAATCCAAACAAAATTCTGGAATCCTCCGGCTCTCACTAAACCCCCAGTCCGAACTAAAAGGGTGTACTCTCATAAGTCACCCAATACAACTACAAAGAAACAAAATCCCACTGCAGGGCGTGGAACCGTATTGGACGGATGGCTCAACGGGCCATGCAAAATTCACAGTACAGCGGATACCATACCAACACACAGCCTTAGAGCATGTTGGGTACTGCGGTAGGTGGCCAAGAGCGGTGAGGATATCCTCATCAACAATACCGCAGAGCACCATCCCGTGGAGAACAACAATACAGTATTGACAGTCTTCAAGACCTTCGCCTCAAATAATAGGCGCAAGCGAGCACTTCGCAGCCTTGCCGAAGTCTGCCAAGTAGCAGCAATAAATCCATGGAGTGATATGGCTATCACCTTCAACGCCACTGACGAACCTAAATTCCGGACATCCCGACCACCAGCCGCCTTGGTCCTTAGTCCAATTGTGGACGGCTTCCGACTTACCAAAGTGCTCATGGACGGCGGCAGCAGATTAAACCTCATCTATGAGGAAACTCTTCGGAAAATGGAAATAGACAGAAGCCGCATTGAGCAAAGCAGCACGACCTTTAGAGGAATCATCCCTAGTCGGGAGGCACGATGTGCTGGCAAAATCACACTAGATGTGGTATTCGGCACGCCGGAGAATTATAGGTCCGAAGAAATCACATTCCAAGTGGCCCCGTTCAATAGCGGATACCACGCCCTTCTAGGGTGGGAGGCATTCACGATCTTCCAAGCTATACCCCACTATGGGTACATGAAGCTAAAAATGCCCGGGCCCAATGGAATCATCACTCTAGCTAGTGATCCGGACATAGCACTCCATGCCAAAAATAAAATAGCCGCACTGGCCCTCGAGGCGTTATCCAAAGCCCTCGCGAACGAGGAAATAACTGCGCTGCGCTCCACAGTGGACAGGGACGACGTGATACTCGACAAAAGATCCAAGTCCACCTCTTTTAAACCAGCGGACGAAATAGTCAAATTCCAAGTCCATCCAACGAACCCTACAAAAATAGCATCCATCTGGGCACAGTTAAACCCCATGGTAGACGCCGCACTACGGGAGTTCTTGCGTGAGAATTGGGACATCTTCGCCTGGCATCCTTCAGACATGCCAGGAATCCCATGCAGGCTGGTCGAGCATAGCGCTAATATCCTAAAGGGATTCAAGCCGGTCAAGCAAGCTCTCCGGCGTTTCTCTGAGCCTAAGCGACAAGCCATGGGAGAGGAGCTAGCCAAGTTACTGGAAGCCGGATTCATCCGAGAAATAAAACATCCGGACTGGCTAGCATACCTGGTGATGGTACCAAAGAAGGACAAATCCTAGCACCTATGAGTCGACTTCAATGACCTTAATAAGGCTTGCCCAAAGGATCCCTTCCCCCTCCCTCGCATCGATCAAATTATAGACACTACCGCAGGACACGACTCATTGTGTTTCCTCGACGCATACTCCGGATACCATCAAATTAAGATGGCGGAGTCCAATCAAGCCACAACGGCATTCATCACTCCATACGGCCCCTTCTGTTTTAACACCATGCCTTTCGGGCTCAAAAACGCCAGTGCAACCTATCAATGCATGATTCAGACAATCTGGGAAAACAGTGGAGGCATACGTAGACAATGTGGTCATTAAAACCAGACACGTCGAATCCTTAACAGATGACTTGAGGCTCACGTTCGACAATCTCTGAACATACGACATTAAGCTCAACCTGGAAAAATGCGTCTTCGGCGTGCCCGCCGGAAAGCTCTTAGGCTTCATCGTCTCCAACAGAGGAATCGAAGCAAATCTGGCTAAAATTCGAGCTCTGTCATAGTTGGCCATCCTAGGAGACCTCAAGCAAATCCAGAAACTAACTGGATGCGTGGCTGCGTTAAGACGCTACATCTCTCGATTAGGAGAAAATGCACTGCCTCTTTATTGCCTTCTGTGACACACGGAACACTTCGAGTGGACGGATGCAGCCATGGCCGGATTAGAAGAAATAAAAGTTGTTTTGGCCACAAATCCAATCTTGGCCGCGCCTAACGTCGGTGAACCAATGTTGCTATATGTAGTGGCAACACACCAAGTTGTAAGCGCAGTGCTCGTCGTCGAACGAGAGATGGATGTGTCGGTGTCAAAACCGGTGGATCTCGGGTAGGGGGTCCTGAACTGTGCGTCTAGGATCGATGGTAACAGGAGGCATGGGACATGATGTTTACCCAGGTTTGGGCCCTCTTGATGGAGGTAATACCCTACGTCCTGCTTGATTGATATTGATGATATGAGTATTACAAGAGTTGATCTACCACGAGATCATAGAGGCTAAACCCTAGAAGCTAGACTATGGTATGATTGTTGTTGTATATCTATCGACTAGCCTGGCCTCGGTTTATATAATGAACCAGAGGCCTAGGATGACAAGAGTCCTAGCCAAATACGCCGGTGGGGAGGAGTCCTTGTCTTGATCACCAAGTCTTGTGGAATATTCCAGGTATGCGGCAGCTATCCGAACTGGCCCATGATTATACGGCCATGGGAGTCCTCGGCCCAATCTAACAGATCGGGAGATGATGTGGTGAGTACCCCCTAGTCCAGGACACTGTTAGTAGCCCCCTGAATCGGTCTTCAAGATAGGGACACTCCTCGATTCTTCCGAACTATTCTTCATCTTCGGTTGTCGGTCATGAAAACTGGTTCAACAAATCTTCTCATCTTCAATCTTGAGGATCGCCGAAATGCATTTGACGAGTTTATACGTCGGGTGTCCGAGGAGCCCCTTTAAGTTTCCGGCCTTTATCAATGCCTTGTTATTTTTATGCCACACCTCGGGCTTGAAGTTGTTCCCGGGAGGCAGTGTCCTCTTGCGTCCGAGCTCTAACGCCGGACTGTATTCGAGGTTCCTTTTGCAGCCGAGCACCAATGTCGGACTGCTTCCGAGCTCCAACGCCGAAATGTATCCAAGCTCCACCGCCGAACTGTGTCCAAGCTCCAACGCCAGACTGTGTCCAAGCTCCAACATCAGACTATATCCAAGATGTCATAGGTCATCTTGGTCTAAAAAAGTTGAAGGAGTTTAGCCGAGTTTAATGCCGGAAATGCCCTCTATGGAGCTAGCCGCTAGCGCCCGAGCTTTATGCCGGACTACTTCCAAGGTGGTGCACCACCCCGACCGCGGGCTTATTTTTGTGAATATTTTTTATTGGTGCAATTTATTCTCTGCCGAGATATATAGCCAGTAGCCCTCAAGGTGTGTATCGGTCCAAAACCCGAGATGCACTTGAAGGATGACATAAAACCACTGATCCCAGTAGCCCCTGAGACTTAGGTTGATTTGAAAAATCGGTCTGAGGACCAACTCCTAGCTTGGAAGAATACTTTGGGACACAAAAAACAGTGTGCAGAGTCCTCGAGACTCAGGTTGGGTGCGGCCGACCAACCTGAGGATCATAATCTCCTCGAAAACTATATTGCACTTAGATTTTCTGCACTGGATTGCCAATGCAGTAGCCCCTGAGACACTGGTCGGGTGGCAACACAGATCAGGGGATCGATGTGCCCCTTTAATATTTTTAAATAATAAGCCAGAAGCCCAGTAGCCCCGAGCCTTAATGCGGGCACGGGTGGCCGAATTAAGGATCGATATCCATAGTAAAATCACAAATTATGTGTAGTGACTCTATGTATCCAAGTACTTTACATCATTAATGCTCGGATCCGCATTGTACACAACTTTGTTGACCGACCATCGGCTTCCACCTCCTAGGCTAGTAGCCGAGGAGTGTTTGTCCTACTTTATAAAGCCTTTATGAGGGCAAAGATTTATGACAAACAAGGCAATCTGGCCATTCGGTTTTATAAACAAAGGTACACATAGAGATATGTTATATTACTGTTTAACATAAGAAATGTCTTCCAAATAAAATAGTCCCGCTATCGGTTCCTTTCTTTGGGTTGTCATGCTAAGCATGATCATGAAACCTCAGCTCTAATGTAAGAGAAAAATATCGATGATTTAGTTTGGGAGGCCAGTTAATAGCCCCCAGTAGTGTTCGGCAACAGTCGAGGTCAAGCCGTAAACACTTCGGCCATTGTAATGAATGGCCCGTCATTTAACACAGTCATCGGATCGCTGACCAGTTTATGCTTATTGTGACAGTCAGTTTTTGGCTTTCTCCACTGAGGTGCTTAACCATGTGAGCTGGAAGCACAATCGCAGTGGTTCTCCCTTTGCACACCTAGCCGGACAAAGCGGAACATAGGAGGCAAGCGTAGGAGCCGGGCAACCCAACTATTGACCGAAGACACAATTCGAAACCGATGCATATATAGCAATATCCGAGAATGTTTTTGCCGAATCTCTAAAGGTGTCCGGTGTTGCACTGTGAGACTTGTGCTGAAAACACACAAATAGTTTAAAAGTGCCATAAGCTTGGAAAACCAAAAAACGTCAGTAAAAACTTGACGTCCGAACAAGATCAAGTGTCCGATGCCAATCCGAAAATTGGAAAAAAAAATTGTGCTTCTGTCGTGCTTTAACATTACACATCCGATCTCAAGACTTCACGCGGGTCAGCCTACGGCTTCAAGATCCTTATCCCAAAGGCGGAGCACTTCTTCGAGGTCAGTTTAGCAAACTAAACTCAAGCGGTTGTCAGAGAGAAGACAGGCTATACGTCTATTGACCATAAACTTGAGTCAAAAAAGGAGCAGTAGAAAAAGACTTTGCAACGACCAAGAAGAAAACACATTTACTATAAAACATCTCATATAAATTTTAAGAGCCCCCAAGTGACTTGGGTAAAAGAATTTTATGTATAATGATTGTATGTACCGAAGTACTTATATCATATCTGTGTTCACCCAAACTTTAAACGCGTCTTAACCGACCGTCGACTTCTCCCTCTTCGGCCAAGGGCTGAAAAGTGCCATGTACTCCACCTGTCGAGAGTATCGACGGTGTTTCGTATGACTAGGCAATCAGGCCATAAGGCTGTAATAGACAAAGCGCACTCAGGGAACTTATGCTATATTACTGACGAAGTGTAAGAAGCATCTTCAAAGAAAATAGTACCCCCCACCGATGCCTTTCTTCGGTGCTCATTATTACTATGAGACTTGCGCAATAGATTTTTTGTACTCATGAGTTCCGTTGTGTGCCAACCATGATTGAAAAAAATAAGAGTGCTAGCTTTCGGCTTCACTCAGACTGAGGTCAGAGCTTGGATGACCCGGTCGTGACAACAGCAGAGGTGCTCCCTTTACTCCCTAGCCGAACAATTGGGAATGTAGAGGTAAGCACAGGAGCCAGGCAACCCAACTTGTGAATCACTTAGGTCAATATGGTGCATATTGTGGCGTAATACACGAACAATGAACGAAGCCGTACAAGTATAATCATATGCAAGAGTAAAAGCTCCATCAAAGGAGCCCCCAAGTAAACGGGGTATTTTGAATTTGTGTGTCACAAACAAAGTTTTGACAAGGAGATTCTCAACAAGCAACTTTTTTTTCAAAAAGGTATAATGCCTGGTCGAACTGAACACAAGTTAAAAATTGAAAACTTTAAGCATGAAGGCAACTTAGCTGGTTAATGTATTCGGTATTGATGATGCAGTACGAGCTTGATGCGGGACAAGGTTCCATCCCCCAAGCTGGTCCCAAGGTGGCGGAGCAAAGAGCTCGGCACTCCGAAGTGGTGACATAGCACGGTCAATGCAGGCCGGCAGAGTGATGTCGAAGTCCCCGACATGGGGTAATGAAGTGTTCACGAAGCCCCCCGTCTAGTCGAGGTGGCGTGGTATGTCAGTACGCCGAGTTGACGATACTGCCCAACCCGGATCATTTTCTTGTGCACAAAAATAGTGCAAACCGGAGATAATAGTAATAATAAAAAAATCATTGCATAAGAAATAATTTATGCAAAGTGAGCAATAAAAGAAATATGGCCTGGCGCCGAAGTCAATGTTGATGCAGGGCGTCGCGTGATGCGGGAAAGGCGTGGCAAAGGCTGAATTCATAGGTCGGTCCGAGTTCCGGATGCGGCGTTCGCTGGACCATGTACGAAAACTGACCGAACACCATACGACCGTCGTTAATGCGGCCACCATTTGATAGACCTGTTTACATATGATGGACAAACCAGAGTAATAATTCCTTGGGAAAAATGAACCCAAACAAGCAAAAAATTACTAGGATTAATAACACCTGGTTTATTTGTTGTAGCAATCCGAAGAAAGGTGATTCCGACAATTGGGACTCGATCCGCACACCCATTGCCCGACGAGCGATAAAGCAACGGCATGGCGATGCTGGCAAAGGTTGGCTCGCCGAGGCAAAGCCCTCGGTCCAGCTAACGTGACGGAGCTGGTCGGCTAGTGACGCCGAAGTCTCCGGAGTAGGTTGATGAAGAGATGGCGAAGCCCCCGGTCCAGCTGAGATGTCGAAGCCTCGATGTCAGCCGATGAGTCGAAGTAGGTCGGCGTGATGGACACCAGCTTGAGGAAGCAACAGTTCGGCCCTGCCGATGCAGGTCATGACGTGGTCAATGCCGGCTTGATGAAGTGACCGTGCGACGATGCCAGTATGCCCGCTCCGTGTAATCCGTGGGGCCGTGATGTTGGTGATGATTTATCCTTCGCGATGTCGGACTCTTGTTCGGCTTGCCGAGATGGTGATCCTAAGAAGTTGAGCTCGGCTCAACAAAGTGACGACGTGTCTAGCGCAGGTCGGCAGCCTTGGAGCAATATTGCCGGACTAGTTTGACACCAGCATGATGATGAAGATGACCTCAGGGGAGGCTTAAAAATGTATGGGCACGTGTTTTAAAAACAACGCACAATACCCCAGAAAAGAATTCCTCTAAAAAGGTTGTCCAATATGACATTCATAAAGAAACATGAATTCGGGTCGGATCCATATTCGCGCGGAAAACAGATCCGAAAATTGGTACACTCATCGGAAGGTTCCCGGAGTTTGAACCGTCGGATCGAGCTGAAATTTGGAGGGGTGGTAGATATGGGAATTCCATAGCAGATGAACGGTTGGATCTTCCGAAGGACCTCTGAGCTGGGCTCTGGAGACCATGCCCTAAACTCGTCTAGATTCCTGTCCAGATTTGACAGGGCTCCGGTATATCGTAGATTGTCTTAGATTCCTCCATCGGAACTCAACGAAATTTTGCATGGATGTTGTAGACGTAATTCTGCACTATTCCACCAAAGCAATCGTCAAACCGACGCTCGAGGAGGCGGTGACGGCGAATACAAGTTCGCTGTCCATAAAAACAGCACGGCCGCCCGAGGGCAATGTTGACGTTGAGCCCTCGAGCTCCATGGATGATTCCTCTATGATCATGATGGAGATCGGAGTTGATGTTCAAGAAGGCCCCTGTACAAACATGATGATCGAAGATGGGCACGGTCCTCGGTTGAGCCAAGGTGACCGGTCGAGCCGGCGACGAAGATGCCGGCGTCGTAGTTGACCTGCGGGCGAGCCATTGATCCTTTTGCCGATCTCACAGCGGAACTCTCAATCAGAGCACCAATGTCGGTGTTAAAACCGGCGGATCTCGGGTAGGGGATCCCGAACTGTGCGTCTAGGATCGATGGTAACATGAGGCAGGGGACATGATGTTTACCCAGGTTCGGGCCCTCTTGATGGAGGTAATACCCTACGTCCTGCTTGATTGATATTGATGATATGAGTATTACAAGAGTTGATGTACCACGAGATCATAGAGGCTAAACCCTAGAAGCTAGCCTATGGTATGATTGTTGTTGTATATCTATCGACTAGCCTGGCCTCGGTTTATATAACGCACCAGAGTCCTAGGATAACAAGAGTCCTAGCCGAATACGCCGGTGGGGAGGAGTCCTTGTCTTGATCACCAAGTCTTGTGGAATCTTCCATGTATGTGGCAGTTGTCCGAACTGGCCCATGAGTATACGGCCATGGGGTCCTCGGCCCAATCTAACAGATCGGGAGATGACGTGGTGAGTACCCCCTAGTCCAGGACACCGTCAGGATGGACATAAGTTCCCGCTTCAAAAGCCGGTATACTATGTATCCACGTCCTCACTCCATGCAAATCACGGTACCCACATTATCAAAAGATAGCCTATGTGGTCTTTATGGCATCCCGAAAACTATGACACTACTTTCAAGAGTGTTTAATTACGATGGCCTCTGTAGTGCCACTCAACGGCATAATAAACAACCACGAGGCCACAGGCCGGATTGCTAAATGGGCTATTGAGCTCCTCCCATTCGACATAATATACAAACCACGGCGAGCCATTAAGTTACAAGTACTGGCTGATTTCGTCGCCGAATGGACAGAAGCCGAACTCCCTAAAGAGTACGGCTCGTACTCCAATTGGATTATGCACTTTGACGGCTCTAAAATGTTGGCTGGTCAGGGGGCTGGCGTCGTCCTGACGTCCCCCACCGGAGATACAGTCCAATACATACTCCAAATACTGTACACAGACTCCAACAACGCGGCAGAATATGAGGCCCTGTTACATGGTCTCCGAATGGCAGTCTCCATGGGTTTTCAATGCCTGGAAGTGCTTGGGGACTCGAACCTCGCAATATCTCAAATAAATGGAGACTTCAACGCCAAAGATCCAAAAATGGCGGCTTATCGCAACATCGTCCTCAAAATGTCAGCTCGGTTTGAGGGGCTTGAATTCCACCATATGGCCCGGGAAAACAATCAGGCATCGGATATTCTCGCCCGCATCGGCGCTAAGCACAACCTTGTCCCACCTAATATCTTCTTGGAAATGTTGTTTAAGACATCCGTGGTATGGGAAGGGGAGACCGGTAACAATAGTCCGGACCCGGCCACAACAGTAGATACCAAACACTCTGACATAATCGGAGGCTCTGCCACCGAAATAACACCTTCCGCCCACGTAATAATGGTTGTCATCGCCCCGTGGACAGAATCATTCTTGGCCTACCTAACTAGGCAGGAACTACCCGAGGACCCAAACGAGGTGCGCTGCATTGTGCGGCGGTCTAAAGCCTACAAGGTCCACGAGGGAGAGCTTTGTAAGAAAAATGCTACCGGAGTCCTTCAAAGGTGCATCTCCGAAGAGGTAGGGCGGCAACTTTTGGTAGAAATTAATGCTGGACTTGGCGGCCACCACGCCGCGGCTCGGGCCCTTGTAAGCAAGGCCTTCCGTACAAGTTTCTATTGGCCGACAGCCCGAGCAGACGCACAGGACCTCGTTCAACGTTGCGTCGGTTGCCAGCTTTTTGTAAACCAAAGCCTTATGCCGCTTACCGCTCTCCAAACAATCCCCATTACTTGGCCCTTTGTGGTCTGGGGGCTTGATATGGTCGGACCCCTCAAAGGGGGAAGCCATAAGAAAAAAATACTTATTGGTCATGGTGGATAAATTCACCAAATGGATAGAAGCCAAACCAGTTAAAACGGCCAAGTCCGGACCAGTGATAGATTTCATATCCAGGGTTGTACACCGTTACGGCGTCCCCCACAGCATCATCACCGACAACGGCTCGAACTTTACAGTCGACGGGGTAAAACTTTGGTGCAGCAACATGGGCATCAAGCTCGATTATGCTTCTGTCTATCACCCGCAAACTAATAGTCAAGTTGAGCGAGCAAACGGTCTTATCATGAGCGGCATTAAACCCAGATTAGTGCGATCCTTGAAGGAATAAAATACGCACTGGGTAGAGGAGCTCGACCCCGTACTATGGGGGCTGCGGACCACGCCGAATCGCACACCGGATACACACCTTTTTTATGGTGTACGGTGCAGAGGCGGTACTGCCCTGCGGCATAATTCATGACTCACCTTGAGTGCGCATATATGAAGAGAAAGAAGCCGAGCTTGATCGGCAAGACAATTTGGACGCCCTGGAGGAGGAGCGCGACATGGCAAAAGCCCGTTCCGCATTCTATTAGCAACAGGCTCGAAGTTACCAAAGCAGAGAAGTACGGGCTAAAACTTATAACGTTGGTGAACTCGTTCTATGCCTACCGTAGAAGAAAAAGAACAAGCTCAAGCCCAAATGGGAAGGTCCCTTCATTATTGACCAAGTTCTGACCAGTAGAGCGTACCGTCAGCGGGATGCATCGGACAATCGACTCGAGCCAAATCTATGGAACGCGACCAGACTCCGAAGGTTCTACGCCTAGTGCTGGACTCCGTGTTCGTCTCCCTACCTCTGCCAATTTTTTATATAGCCATTATCTATCTTTTCTTTCTTTCTTTCTTCCCCTTTTTATTCAACGCCTTAAAAGGCTACAATGTGTCTTGACTACACAATCTTTACGCGCTACCCATGCTCATGGTACCTGGGAGCTTCCTATACAAAAGCTTAATATAGCTACATTCTGGGCTCTCGGCCCAGCACATGTGTTACTTTTCACATGTACCTTTTTTCGCCATTATATGCATCGATATGACTTAAGTTTTGGCCAAGCTGGGTTGCCTGGCTCTTGTGTTTATGCCCTACGTTCCCGTTAATTCGGTTAGGGCATAAGGGGAGCACCTCTGTGATTGTTACTACCGAGTCAGCCAGATGTGTACCTCAGACTGGGTGAAGCCGAAAGCTAGCGTTCTTAAGGGAATATTCGGTCGTTGAACAAAAGATGATTTCTATTTATTGTACCACATGCTCCCAGAAGTTTATATCATGCGTCTCTTTTCGCAGTCCTGACATGCACATTAGGGCATGCGTACCTAGGGAAAGGAACCCTTAATGGAACTATTCTCCTTGGAACATGTTCCTTACTATCCATGTAATATAACATAGCTAGTTGGGTACTTCTCTGTTCAAGCACTTATGAGCCCTACGCCTGGTTTCCACGCATATCCCGGTTCTTACATAACTGAGCGGGTATTCAGATACACTCCGAACTGTCGGGTCCGGAGGTTGAAGAAAAAAGGTCCGCCATGACACTACAAGAAATATGTCAACTTATGACCACCACTATTGGTCACTGAAAGGTCACAAATTTCCATTTATGACCCTTTTGTGACCAAAAACATAAGATCAAAAGTTGGGCGTCGTAAACTGACTATAGCGACCTTTCTTCTGGAATGGTCGCAAACGTTTATGACCAAAATACGTCTACTGTGGCGTTTTGGTCACTAGCAACCTCCCCAGGCCACGTAGGCATCCAGCGTGGCAATCTGACGTGGCACAAGATTCAGCCCGGTCCAATTCGGTGTTTATATGGGCCGAGCCCATTAATTCAGCCCATTTATATTTTTTTCTATGAATTTTTTGTCAGCTTCATGGACCAAGCCCAACATTGCAGCCTTTTTATTTTTGGCCCATGGCCTTTTTGTCTCAACAGTTTCATTTTTTTCTTTTTTATAAATTGGGTTCACTAGTCAGGTGGGTCCCCATTGTCAGGTTCTAGTACTGGGTCCTAGCCATCAGGGCAATATTCTTCATTTTTTTATTTCACGCAAATAAATACCTGGTATTTAAATTGGCACACAGAAAACACACGAAATACTTCAAATATTATCAACCATCAAAGTGCTACATCATATAACACACATACAAATGTGATCAGCATCAAGTTTACAATCAGATAACAAGCTCCACAAGTGTACAATCACATGAGCCAGGTTCTGCTACATCATACACACATACAAATAGGAGCAGCATAAAGGGCTTCATTAATGCAAAACTTGACACTTGACAGCAATGTTAGAACTATGCTTCCTCCGACTTCTTTGTCCTGATGCTCACGAAGAAACATGAAAGCCCAGCATCTGCATGTTACAGAACAAAATGTTTAGGAACAAAATAGAAGTAAATCTAACAGCATATTTAACAATAAATAACAGAATAATGAAGTTAACGAGACATTTTAAAATCAACTTGACAGTTGACAGCAATGTTTGCATTGGACACATCCAAAACTAAAATTATACATAAATGCCTAAATTCCAATGCCCAATGCCTCAGTTTAGTAAACACTAAGCATGGTACATAGTAAATATTGGACACAACCAAAACTGAAATCATTTACTCTATCAAGCAACAATGATGCAACACACAAGAAAAGAGAGATGCACAACGGAGCAGCATCATATATCACACAATATGGACACTGCCAGCTCACCGAAGAACTTGTGGTCGCCGCCGTACACAGCCACCATAACGCCGGTCACCTCGTTGATCTTGTCCTGGAAGTTCTCTAACTCCAGGTTGTTCCACTGCAGCTCGGTATTTTCTCAACCGTATGTGTACATGCATCATGTCATACATAAAATATTCTAGTCAATATTCTCAGCTAACTTTGATGTAATGAAAATAATTACTTAAGGACTTGGGGTAAAAATTGATATTAGACATCAAAATTAGCAGCGCTCATTTCAACCATGTTCAGACTAACTTGAGGTAAATTAGCAGTAATGATATTAGTTACAAGCTAGGTGTGTAACTGCTGTCAACACCACCACCACCAGAGACACGCAAGATAAGCATCAACACCACCATGATTTTGATATCAGCCACTCCATATCACCAGAGCATCACAGGGGCACATATGTAAAGCAAGTACACGTGGGCAGCTACTGACAGACCCTAGAACCACATGAATTTATCACCAGAGAGCTCCAGTAGGAGTTGATGCTTGGTTACAGCATCTAGCAGCAACTAGTACAGCCCCACGTCCAACCCAAATCATGGCCAAGGCCATGCAGGAGCTACATCAGAGAAGAAGGAATGGGGAGGAGCTCACTAGAGGGACATTGTAGCCGTAGCAGAGGCTCAGCCACACCACAGCTGTAGTGTGACCATCACCACATCCAGGAGAGGGTCTGGAAGCCGCCGAAGCACCACCGCGGTGACCAGGGCAAGCGTCGGGCACAGTGGCGCCACCCCAGGGACATCACCGCATGGACATCACCGGCCTCGCCCTGTTTCAAGAAATGTTCAGAACAACTTTGTCAGACTCGATCAATTCTGAAGAAACCAACTTCGTCGTCAGACACATACATACATACAGGAAGCAAAAGAAGAAGAAACAGAGCTCTACATAATGTTTATATCAAATGAGCAAGACACAGAAAGCAAGACACAGAAGAATTTTAGCTTTACATAATGTTTACAAGAACAGGACACCAATACAGGATTTAACTTGTCCTCAACACTGTTAACAAGGTACTGAAAGTAGCTATGTGCATCAGCCACACCAAGTCTTATCATGAATTGGTTGCTTTTACAAACTGTAATATATTTCTGGACAACAAACTAAATAGATGGCTGCCCTCAAACCGTACATCCAAACGAAGCAAACAAGTACTCTATGGAAACCTTAGAACATACTTTATTCAGCTAATTTACAGATCAGTTGTGTACTGTCTATGAAAATAAACATGGCAAGTACTATACAATCACGGCGGTACAAATCAGGTATTGAAATATAAAATACAGCTAAATATTAACATGTCCAGCTCCAGGGAGCTAAAACACATTGTTGGGCGCAAGTTTTCTTTAGGATTCTTCACCTGTAGTTCCTTGTACAGCCACTTTTGACGAATTAAGGCCAAAAACTGCGAGTTATAAATCAGAAAAGTTAGGAATATAATCAAGTGAAGCCGTGCATACAACATTCTCCTAACAATGAAAAATAGCTGCAGAATTTGAGATCTAATAAGAAACCATGCATATAGCATTCTCATAACAGCAAAACTGAGATATATTTGGGAAGGGAAAATGACGAGTATCAACCCAGTGCAAGTTAACAGAGCAACTATGTCAAAGTTATTCAGATTTCATGATGTGTGAGTCACATTATACATGCATCAAGCATCAGGCGACCAAGCAAACTGTTCTGGAATAGATACAAAACAAGCATGTATTGACCATCTTACTTGTAGCAAGTACATAAAGGTAATCACTTAACAAGCAGCACGAACATGAACGAGTCACATAACTAAGTACAATCCAATATCCCAGCTGAGAGCGAACTTGTATTTGACATTTCAAGGTAGCACTAGTATATTTTAACTTATCTTGCAACCATCAATATAGTTTGCTTATAAGAAAACATATGGTATGATGCTTATGAGCTAATGACTCTAGCAAGAGTGCTCCCAGCACAATATCACAATTCTGCATTTCTAGCCAGCACAAGGGTTCAGCAAGCCAATGCACAATATCACAATTCTGATAACAGTTTCAATTTTGAGTACACATAATTAAAATATGCAAATTGATTGAGCTATAATAGTTTTGATGTATTTTTATAGTTATGTAGTTCTGCTAAAAGCAAGTTGGAAACTATTATTAGCAAAACATTTTAGCACCTACTCAATGTTTATATCCAAAATTTAAGCATCCAGTTTGTTAGACAAAAGAAATATATGCAAGCAACATCACGAAGAACTCTCCATAAGTTAATTTTCCCAGATGAATTGGACTGTACAACAAGATCACTTTTGAAAACAAATTACACTAGGCCTGATACACCAAAGAAGAACCTAGAAAAAATGAAGTTCAACTCCTCATCAGCATAACATCAAACATGTTGTGGGCAGAATCTAAATAGAAGCACACATTTATTTGGGAATGATGCAGCAACTGATCCGAGAAAGGGAGAGGAGCAGTACCACCCCATGACCAACAGTATAAAGGGAGATGAAAGGCAGCTCTACCTGTTGTTGCAGTGTGTGCGTAGCAAGTCACCAGAGAGCAGTAGCGCGCGTGCGTGCAGCAGACATGAGAGAACTAGAGAGCTGCTCGCATTCGGCAGGAAGGGCAGGTTGGCCGCCATGCCAGCTGGGCTTCACTTGCTTGCTAGGAACCACCAACGACGAGCTGCAAATGGTTATGGTCATCAGCAACTCGACAAGGCAGAGCAACCAACAGCTTGTAAGTAGTAAATTGCAGCGTATCTCAAAGGCAAAACGTGCCTTAAAAGTAAGACTAGCCAGATGTGGTGCTATCTTCTCAAGCAAGGATCGAATCCATGACAAATCTATCTACATGTACAGGATTAGAGCCGGATTTCTCCATAAATTCGTGTCAGCAATAAGCAAGCAGTTGCGCATGCGGAAGCTCAAACAAGGAATGAATGAGAGCGACTAGCAGAACTGCAGAAGTAGCAACGCGAATCTACTCGACGCATTGGAAAAAAAATATCCCCAGCCCTCCCCTTTTGGGCAGGGACACGCCGGCTACGAGATCTGGAGCTCGGCCACCCAGCAGCACGCGAAGGCAGGACTGGGCCGGAGCACCGAAAGCGCAGCGACTCCGACGAATACAGGCACCTAGGCTTGACTAAACCGTCAGCAGTGGCGTAGGCACGGGCAGGCAGGTAGGCAGGCGGGCGGCCGAATCCGACGGGGATGGGCCCCGCGCAAGGAGGCGCCCGGCGAGCCGCGCCAAGGGATCGGGCAGATCCGAATCGGGAGGTGTGCCAAGCAGGCCGCGATCTGACCGGCCCAAGCGCGGAGACGCGGGCTGCTAGGAGGCGAGGGCGGGTTGGGAGGGACTGCTTACCGCGGCCGGGCGATCGGGGCGGGGAGACGGCGAGGCGCCTCCCTCCTAGCGGAGATGCGCTCGACGAACCTTGCGGAGCAGGACCACGTGTTTGACCTCGAGCATGGGTGGTTAGGATTTGGTGCTCAGGTGGATGACCTCGAGCACGAAGTGCTTGTGGGCGAGCACGCAGTGGTGGCCTTGGCGTCTGCAGAGCAACATCCATCGCGAGGCCTGTGGATGGGCGCGGGAGAGGGGGGTCGAACTCCGCCGGAGGGAGGTGGCTGACGCGCGCAGGAATGGAGATGGCCGGGGCGGGAGGGCAAGGTGGATGGCGCAGGAATGGAGATGGAGGGTGTGAGGGCGGGAGGCCGGATTGGATCTGGGAGGGAGAACATGGATCTGGGTGGCCGTCGCTGCGGGACGGGGAGGAGGTGGCGGCGGCAAGGAGCCGAGGAAGGAGGAGTGCGGGTTAGGGTTTGGGAAGGATTGGATCGGGGGTGGGTGGGAGACGAGAGGGGGTGTGGGAGGGATGGGATCGGGGTGGGTGGGTCTGTGGGGTTTCCCCTTTTCATTTTCTTCTTTTTTGTTCTCTATAGATAAATGGATGGATGGATGTGGGATGATGGATGGATGGATGGGCGCCATGTCATCAATCCATGTCAAACCAACTCCACCAATGGGAATAAAGTATATGTGATTTGTGTATTTTATTTTGTTTTTCTTCTACTTTTGCACATGAAAAATTAAAAAAATGGTCTCACATTGTGAACAAGTTTGTATCATATATGTATCTTTGCACGGAAAATTAATTTTCCATTTTTCGAGTGCCCGAATTGAGTTCTTTTTGTGAAGGACCTACCATATATTTGTTGCAAAATTGGACCAAATTATTTTTATAAAATACTAGGCCATATTTGATTAACAATTGACCAAATGGTTGGGTGTCAAAAGTTTTGATCCACCTCTCATGAAAAAGGCAAATTCTCGCTGATTCAGCTAGAAGCGGGTCAAATTTGAACTGCAGCTGCCTCATAGTTTGCTGTTTATTTTTTTCAAAAATCATTTCTAGGTACATAAGTATCTATTTAATTAGAGAAACACCAAAAAAATTCCAAGATTCAACCACTAGCTAGGAACGGTCATTCCCGCCGTTTTGACCACATTTTGAAACGGGTATAAAAAATTCAAAAAAAATCAAAAAATTGGGAAACCTTCGCATTGTGTCATCATATGTGTCCAAGTTCCTAGGAAAAATAACAAACTTGTAATACGACAATTATTTTAAAAAAGTGTTCTCAGAAACGAGCTATCATGTGTGGAGATCAATGGCTTTCAAGCCAAATGATCAATCTTATGGCCACATTCATGGCATAGTTTGTTCAAATGATCTCATATTGTGCACAAGGGTGCATATTGGAATGGCAAACAATGTTGCCTAAGGAAGTTTTCATTTTCGTTGGACGAAAAAAGCATTTTCCATTTTTCGAGTGCCCGAAAGGAGGTTTTTTTGTGAAGGAACTACCAAATAATTGTTGCAAAATTGGACCGAATCATTTTTATAAAATACTAGGCCGTATTTAATGCACAATTGACAAAATGGTTGGGTGTAAAAAATTTTGATCCACCTCTCGTGAAAAAGACAAATTTCCGCCGATTCAGTTGGAAGCGGGTCAAATTTGAACTGCAGCTGCCTCATAGTTTGCTATTTATTTTTTTCCAAAAATCATTTCTAGTTACATAAGGACCTATTTAATCATAAATACATGCTTTGGTGGTGATACGTCGAGGTTTGGGCGGTGGCCGAGGGCCTCAACTCTAGAGCGCGTAAACTCGCATGCCCGTCGCGTGGTCACCGCGTGACCGTAATGTTGCCATGTGTTCTGGGCGGCTTAGGCATGTCTAGTGGGTTTGGGCACTCCCCAGGTTGGTGCTAGGAAGAAAATTACAACATAAGATTCTCACGAGAAGACCGATCGATGCTCAAACATGAATTAGCAGCCAAGTGTTTGATTAGCGGTACGAGAAATGCACATGGCCAATGGGCGTGAGTTTTGGCTGAGGATGATCATCTACTAAGGAGAATGTCTTCACAAATTTTTAGCTCAAAAGGAGGATCCTAGGTGGTACTTGCTTTGCAAAGTACCACGCTGGACAAAAATATGAATGTTGAAGCTGGGCTCAAAATAATGAATGAATTGAGCTGAAATTTTGTGGAGGATGGTTATTTGGGCATAGGAAAGCATTGTAGAAAATTGATACCATTTGGACATGCCAAAGTAGTACTTCCTTCACAATGCTCTTCTATGGACAGAAACTTGGGAAAACTAGTGAGAGAGATTGGATGAATGAAATGAGCTCAAAATTGGTGTAGGTAAGTTACTTAGGTATGGTCATGCGTTGGTCAATTTTCAGATCATTTGGGTAAGCTTAGCTAGTACTTACTTCACAAAGCTTCTCTCGAGGTAGAAACTTTGGAAATTTCCCGAGAAATGTTTACTAGGAAAATTGAGCTGAATATTATCATGTGGCAATGATTTGGGTATGGAAGAGTTCCCAAAAAGTTTGAGGGTAATAGGAGGGGCCTATATAACACTTGCTTTGCAACGTGCCAATTTGGCCATAAAATATAAATTGAACCTGGGCTCACATAGATGATTTGACTGAGCTGCAATTTGGAGGAGGGTGATAATTTGGGCATATGAAGAAACTGTATAAATTTCATGTCATTTATAGATATAAAAAAGGTACTTCCTTCACAATGCTTCTAGGTGGACAAAAACTTTGGAAATTTGCCGAGGAAGATTTGCTAGGCAAATGGAGCTGAATTTTGTCATGCGGTAATGATTTGGATAGGAAAGAGTGCCCAAAAATTCGTAGGGCAATCAAGAATATATAAATAGCACTTCCTTCATAAAGTGTTGTTGTGAACATAGTAGGAAAATAAATATTGTTGAATTAGTTTTGAACTAGGCAAGGAAGGATTTTTACATATTTGATGAAGATATGACCCAAAGAATTTATGAGATTTTTTGGGAATTTTGGGAATGATTGAAATATAGGTTGCTTCACAACCTAGGGCAAAAACTGCCACATGGACATGACACATAGGCAAAACTGATGAGATGGCGCCTAGTCATCACAACCCACCATAATCTACAAGGTTATGACCATCTATATTGGTCATTAACAACTAGAAATAAGGCAGCGGACTAGCACTGTTTGCTTTGTGACCATTTCGTGTAAGGAAATTACGACCTTTCTGACCAAAATGGTCGCAATGGTTTAGGGTTTGAAGCCCCCTGAACAGCTTTTGACCAATTGGTCTAAAATGGTCATAAATTTATGACCAATTCTTCGAGGGTCACTGACAGAAGGTCATAAGTTGACATATTTCTTGTAGTGTGACAAATGATTTACAATCCGCTAGGGATAATATATGTCACTTGAAGTACAAAGTCACTTAGACTGACTAAATTCTTCTTCTATACCTTCCAAAAAGCTGTCTAGCCTACAGTCCTGTTGAGAATACTTTGCGGCTATTCTACCTGGTCATAAGCCAAACTGACGGGGATCTCTTTCCCGTCAGGCCCCACAGGTCCGACCTCGGCCATGTGGTTCGGGTCAGCCTGGGTATATCGCGTCTTCACCATGGCCCAGGCTTCCCTTGCACCTTGTCGGCAGGCTGATATCTTCCATAGTAGGAAGCGCCGCCGCGCTTCCTTGAGCTTTTCTACAAGCTCTCTCATGCCTACTAGCAGGGAGGCGGACGGCCACAAGGCTTGGGCAATGCCCTGCATCACCTGCCGCACTTGTTCGTGTAGTTGTGAGAGCTCGGGCAGAAGATCGCCTGTAGACCCGGGCATCTCCTCCGCGGGACGACCCGTCAACATACCTACAGATATAACTCTGCCAGCCGGTTTCTTCGCCGAACTCTATAAAACTTCGTTCAAGCACTTACTGAAAATGCCGCGTCGAAGCCTCTTATTCTCCTTTACGGAGTCAGCAAGCTGGGCCCGAACATCTTTTAGTTCAACGCTCAGCTGGGTATTGGCGTCTTGGAGATTGTTTTTCTCCCGCCTAACTTTCGTAAGCACTCGCTCGCCAACATTTAGCTGTCGTTGAGCATGTTGCTCATCCGGGTTCACTCCGGGACCATCTGCATAATCTATTGTTAGATTTGCACACATGTCGCATACTACCTGGTAGCTGACATTCTTTGCAAAGAAAACAAGTGTTACTAGATGGGGCCTTCTCGGACTCCTTCACCGCGGCAACTGCGGCCTGAAGCTGGGCTTTGCACTCCTCTAGCTCTAGAGACAACTGGGTATTCTTCTCCGTAAGAACCTATGCAAACAATGATCCTTAAATCAGTTGTGCCAACGGTTTCAAGTCTCTGGGGCTACTAATATACATAATTATTAGATTTCCTTACCCGTATATCTTTTACATACTGGTCCGTGGCTCTGGCAAGACCATTTTGAGCAGCTCGGATATACACGTCTCCTGAGTTGAAGGCATCGAACGCCTCTTGGGAGAAACAAGCGTCACGGAGTATGGCCCGATGACGCCTGTGATTCATGGCGCTCTCCACTTCGAAATCTGTAGCGGATAGCCTATCCACATCCTCTGTAGGAGGAACATCCGGCGTTGGCCCCATCTTAGTGTTCGCCTCTATGTCCGGCTCTGGAGCCCGACTGGTGGAGGCGTGACCGGCAACCTCTCCAGATATAGTTCGGCGAGCGTTTTTCCTATTAGGGAACATGGATGTTATTATATTTTAAAAGACGACTGCCACGGAGCGGGGTTCTCTTTTGTACCTCTGTGACGGCATCTCAGTCATGACCGCCTTCCTTTTGAGCCTACCCGACTTCGGTGCCCCTTGTTGGTGAGTCACTGCAGGTTTGGCATGGCGTCCCGAGGGCCTTCCCTGTAAGACATCATATGTGTGCGGTAGGTGAAGTGCATAAAAAGGGATCCTTCTTGGAAGTTAGGGCTTCGGATTTACTTACATGCGATGCAGTGAGCAGTCCAGGATAATCGGCTATGATGGCCACCAAGGTACCGTCGCAGCTCAACTGATAGAACTTTCTGTCGATGAGCTCCACGAATGTGTCCGGATCTTCTTCAAGTCCGGGGTCGAGGGCCCGGTCAGGGTCCTCTGGTTGTGGAGACGGGCTGTGGACCTCCTTCACAGCTTTTCGCAGTTCCTGCTACGGAATAGCAAGGTAAACACTTATGACAAAGAATGCGGAGAGGATTGGAGTGGAAACTAGCAGCTCACCCAACTTGGGGGGTTGTACATGGATAATCCATCCCATGGCTTAATACGGATGAACTCCTCTTCTTCTCCTTTATACAAATCGGACATTATCTTCGCTAGGGAAGCGACGGAGTCCGGACCTTTGCGACCGAAGCGGGCGGCATTGTCTTCTCCATTAAAGTGCCACATGGGTTGTCCCCGATATTGAAGCAGCTGCACCCCCCGCATTATACATATGGACATAACCTCGGTTATTGTCAATCCTGATTTGGCCAGCATTTCTATCCGGCCCATCAGATAAAGCACTTCTCTGTTATCTTCCACTCGGGGGCTCCGAGGGCGCCAGCTGCGGCATTCCTTCAAAGGGGCGTTGCCGAACTCAGGAAGGCCCATCCGAATAGGATCTCGAAGGGGGACATCCTCCATATGAAACCACTCCGAAGGCCAGTCTTCGGACGTCTTCTTTGGGGTGCCGGATAGATATCCGGTCCCGGCGAGGCACCATATTTCGGATCCGCCCACTTGATATATTGACCCCTTCCGTGTACGGGGCACAAGGCAGAATATCCTCTACCATAGCTCAAAATGAGCTTCGCAGCCCAGAAACAGCTCGCAAAGGGCGACGTAGCCAGCAATGTGTAATATGGAAGCGGGGGTAAAGTTATGCAACTGGAGGCCGTAGAACTCCAGGAGCCCAGGAGCCCGCGCAGGAACGCATGAATTGGAAATCCAAGTCCCATTAATAATAAAGGGACAAGGCATACTCGCTCCCCCTTGGATGGGTTGGGTAAGCTCTCCGCTTGCTCCCCGCCATTGTAGGTGGCGAGCCCGGCTCGAACAGGGACCATATACGCTGGAGGGAGAAATCCCTAGGTCTATAACTCTACTAATTGGCTATGAGGGACAGAACACTTCTTCCAATCGCTGGGCTTAGGGCTACGGGAGCGAGAGGAGGAGCTGTGATGGCCGGCCATGTTGGAATGGATTTTTCGGGCGCGCTCCGACAGATACTCGCTGTGGGAGGATGGTGTGATCTGGATATGAGAAACCCCGTCTCTTTAATAGACGGTTTACTCACATGGCCAGGGTGGCAAATGTAAAAATGCCCTAGCTTCTCGCATTTGCTCGACGTGTGGAAGATAACCATTTTTGGGCGCAGAAGCCAAGGAGTGCAACATTTATGGGAGGCCGAACACTACTCAACAGGTACCCCGAATTTGGAGAAGAACCCGCCTTGCAATGTCGAAGACAATCTGCGCTCCGGACTCATCATCATTGAAGCCTGGTTTGGGGGCTACTGAGGGAGTCCTGGATTAGGGGGTCCTCAGACGGCTGGACTATATACTTTAGTCGGACTGTTGGACTATGAAGATACAAGATTGAAGACTTCGTCCCGTGTCCGGATGGGACTCTCCTTGGCGTGGAAGGCAAGCTTGGTAATACGGATATGTAGATCTCCTCCCTAGTAACCGACTCTGTGTAACCCTAGCCCCCTCCGGTGTCTACATAAACCGGAGGGTTTAGTCCGTAGGACAACAACAATCATACCATAGGCTAGCTTCTAGGGTTTAGCCTCTATGATCTCGTGGTAGATCAACTCTTGTAATACTCATATCATCAAGATCAATTAAGCAGGAAGTAGGGTATTACCTCCATCGAGAGGGCCCGAACCTGGGTAAACATCGTGTCCCCTGCCTCCTGTTACCATCCGCCTTAGACGCACAGTTCGGGACCCCCTACCCGAGATCCGCCGGTTTTGACACCGACAGCTATGACAAGCGTCATCCTGGGAAAGGCGGCAAGACAACTAATGTTGTCATTGGAGACATTGACATGAAGGATGCGGGGTATGGTATATTTCCCACTATTCTTTCAGTATGCCATTCTTCTGATTGGTTGATTGACATGGGTGCTAATGTGCATGTATGCGGTGATATTTCCATGTTTTCGTCTTATCACACCGCATGGACTTCAACCGTGTTGATGGGCAACAGTTCAAGTGCTTCTGTTCGTGGTGTTGGCACGGTCGATCTGAAGTTTACTTCGGGGAAGATCGTGCAGCTGAAGAACGTGCATTATGTCCCCTCCGTCAATAAAAATCTTGTTAGAAGATCTCTTTTGTGTAGAGATGGCTATAAGCTTGTCTTTGAGTCGAATAAACTTGTAATATCCAAGTATGGAACCTTTGTTGGTAAAGGCTATGAGTCAGGAGGCTTGTTTCGTTTATCCTTATTAGACATTTGCAATAAAGTTGTTAATCATGTTTGCAACAATAGTGAATCAAATGTGTGGCATTCACGTCTTTGTCATGTTAACTTTACTTTCATGCCGCGACTAGCGAAGTTGAACTTTATCCCTAGTTTCACCACTGTCAAGGGATCTAAGTGTCAAGTTTGTGTGCAAGCTAAGCAACCTCGTAAGTCTCACACGACTGCGGAAATGACAAATCTTGCACCACTAGAGCTCATACATTCAGATCTATGTGAAATGAATGGTGTTTTGACAAAAGGTGGAAAGAAATATTGCATGACATTAATTGATGACTCCACTGGATACTGCAGTGTGTATCTTCTGAAATCTAAGGATGAGGCTTTGAACTTTTTCAAGATCTATAAAGCTGAAGTGGAAAACCAACTTGATCAAAAAATCAAGAGGCTTAGGTCCGACCATGGTGGAGAGTATTTTTCCAATGAATTTGATGCTTTTTGTGCGGAACATGGTATAATCCATGAGAGAACGCCTCCTTACTCACCTCAGTCAAATGGGGTGGCCAAAAGAAAGAACCGTACTCTAACTGATTTGGTTAACACCATGTTAGACACATCGGGTCTCTCCAAGGCATGGTGGGGGGAGGCGATATTGACAGCATGTCATGTCCTAAACTGAGTCCCCACAAAGAACAAAGAGAGAACTCCATTCGAGGAATGGGAGAAGAAAAGGTTAAAGCTCTCTTATCTACGAACCCGGGGTTGTTTGGTGAAAGTCAATGTGTCAATTCCAAAGAAGCGCAAGCTTGGACCAAAGACCGTGGATTGTGTTTTCCTGGGATATGCTTTTCATAGCATTGGTTATAGATTCTTGGTTGTAAAATCTGAGGTACCTGACATGCATGTCGGTACGATCATGGAGTCGAATGATGCAACTTTCTTTGAAGGTATCTTTCCCATGAAGGGTATGGCTACCTCATTTAATCAGGAGATGCCTAGTTCATCGAATCAGGAACCAGTTACAATTACTGAACCTGCCATTTCGATGGAACACTTTGAAAATCCTATGGAGGAGAACAATGAAGTTCCTACTAGGAGTAAGAGACAGAGGACTGCAAAGTCCTTTGGTGATGGTTTTCTTGTGTATCTCATAGATGACACTCCCAGTTCTATTTCAGAGGCCTATGCATCTGAAGATGTTGACTACTGGAAGGAAGCGGTTCATAGCGAGATGGATTCCATCACGGCGAATGAAACTTGGGAGATAACTGATTGTCCTTACACTAGTAGAAAAAGGGTCAAACGTGAAGCACATTAGTGCCGGTTTGATTTTGGCCCGGTACTAATGGTACCATTAGTGTCGGTTCGAACGGATTTGCATTAATGTCGGTTCGTGTTGAACCTTTAGTACCGGTTCGTGGCACGAATCGGTACTAAAGGGGTGGTGGCAGGCTGGCGTCAGGCCGGGGCCCCACGATCACCTTTAGTACCGGTTCGTGGGCGTGGCACGAACCGGTACTAAAGGGGTCTGACCTATAGTACCGGTTTGTGACACAAACCGGCACTATAGGGCAATTTTCAAACTCTACCCCCCCCCCCCCCCGTGTGTCGCCATTTCAGTTCTGAAAAAATCAAAAGAAAATGATAAAAAATTCAAAAAATAAAATCCTTCGAGAGGTAGTTATACTACTACATCTACTAGTTAGGAAAATTTAAAAACTACAATTTGGACATGTTTTGCAAAAAGTGTAGGGAAATGAAAACGGCTATAACTTTTGCATACGATGTCGGAAAAAACGTATAATATATCAAAAAATTCAGCACAAAAATCCGCATCCGATGGAGACCGCCTACGGCCTGTTTGGAATTTTTTAGAATCCTCAAATTCCAAAAGGAAAAAAAGATATGGTCAAATTTCAGTTTGTTTAAAAAAATTTGGTTAAATCTGGTCAAACTACTTATTCAAGAAGCATTAATGTTACTACATAATTATTCAAGAATATTAGTGTTACTAAATAATTATTTCAATTTTTTGAATTTTGGTCAAATCTAGTCAAACTGTGGTCAAACTATGGTCAAACTTATTCAAGAAATATTAGTGTTACTAAATAATTACTGTTTTTTAGAATAATAGTTTCAAACTCAAACAGTGAAATGTGTGACTTCATGCTCAAACTAAACTCCTGAGGGTTAATAGGATTGACATCTTACTATTGTCAGGAAAACAATAAGTGCAGACTCGGAAACGAAGGAGAATAGAACCCGAAAGTTAAGCGTGCTCGGGCTGGAGTAGTGAGAGGGATGGGTGACCGGTCGGGAAGTTAGATGATTTGGAATGAGTGATCCACACTTGAGCAGTTAAGAGAGGTGATTAGAGACTAAATCATCAACTAATTCAAAAAAAATCAAAAAAAAATAAAAATAAAAAATCCAAAATTTTCAAAAAAAAATTCAAAAAAAAACCTTTAGTACCGGTTGGTAACACCAACCGGTACTAAAGGTCCCCCATACAAGGGCGCGAGCTCACGCCACGTGGTGGCACTTTAGCGCCGGTTCGTGCCGAACCGGTACTAAAGGGGGGGGGGGGCTTTAGTGCCCACCCTTTAGTGCCGGTTATGGAACCGGCACTTAACACCCTTACGAACCGGCGCTAAAGCTCCGTTTTCTATTAGTGTTATGGGTGCAAACCTGTAGGATGCAAATGGGTATTCAAGAAGAAGCTTAGGCCTGATGGTACTATTGAAAAGTACACGGCTCGGCTTGTGGCTAAGAGTTATACCCAAAAGGAAGGTGAAGACTTCTTTGATACTTACTCACCTATGGCTGGACTGACCATTATTCGAGTTCTACTTTCACTAGCTGACTCACATGGTCTTCTCGTTCATCAAATGAATGTTAAGACTGCTTTCCTAAATGGAGAGTTGGACGAGGAAATTTATATGGAACAACCAGATGGGTTTGTACTAGATGGTCAGGAAAGAAAAATGTGCAAGTTGCTGAAGTCTTTGTATGGACTCAAGAAAGCACCCAAACAGTGGCTTGAGAAGTTTGAAAGAACTTTAACAGCTGCAGGCTTTGTTGTAAATGAAGCTGACAAATGTGTGTACTATCGCCATGGTGGGCGCGAGGGAGTTATCCTTTGCTTGTATGTTGGCGACATGCTGATTTTCGGAACAAATTTGAATGTTATTAAGGAGGTCAAGGACTTTCTATCTCGTTGTTTTGAGATGAAAGATTTAGGAGTGGCTGATATCATTTTGAACATCAAGTTGTTGAGAGATGATGATGGTGGGATCACATTGCTTCAATCTCACTATGTGGAAAAGATCTTGAGTCGCTTTGGCTACAGTGACTGTAAGCCCTCTCCAACACCATATGATGCGAGTGTGTTACTTCGAAAGAATCGAAGAATTGCTAGAGATCAATTAAAATATTCTCAGATTATTGGTTCGCTTATGTACTTAGCCAGTGCTACAAGACCTGACATCTCTTTTGCTGTTATTAAACTGAGTCGGTTTGTTTCAAAACCAGGAGATGTGCATTGGAAAGCTCTAGAGAGAGTTTTGCGTTATTTGAAAGGCACTGTGAATTATGGACTTCACTACACCGGGCACCCAAAGGTGCTTGAAGGGTATAGTGACTCAAACTGGATCTCAGATGCTGATGAGATAAAGGCCACGAGCGGTTATGTATTCACTCATGGAGGTGGCGCTGTTTCTTGGAAGTCTTGCAAGCAGACCATCTTAACAAGGTCAACAATGGAAGCAGAACTCACAGCATTACATACAGCTACGGTCGAAGCAGATTGGCTTCGTCGGCTCTTGAATGACTTGCCGGTTGTTGAGAAATCTGTACCGGGTATCCTTATGAACTGCCACAATCAAACTGTGATCACGAAAGTGAGCAGCTCAAAGGATAAGATGAAGTCATCAAGACACGTTCAGAGAAGGTTAAAGTCTGTCAGGAAAATGAAAAACTCCGGAGTTATTGCATTGGATTATATCCAAACATCTAAAAATCTGGCAGATCCTTTTACTAAGGGTCTATCACGTAATGTGATAGATAATGCATCGAGGGAGATGGGTATGAGACCCACAATATGATTTGTTCACAGTGGTAACCTATTTTTTGTGATCAGAGATCCCGTGAATTAGATGTGGAAGATAAGCTGTTGGTCAACTGAGAGGAGAGTATCCTTAAAATTAACAATACCACTCCATGAATATGCAATACTCTTCTAATCTGCATGGCAGGTTGATGTATATCTTAATGTGTTTGAAGTGGCTCTTTTAAACAGAGATGTTGTCCCGCGGAACATCTTTTGAAGAACACATCTATATGAGTCTGATTGTTAAACATCGCAATCTATGAGAATAGGGTTCTCTTTAGTAAACTCATGAAAGGTCTCGGAGTATGACGCATAAGCTCCACCCGTGGGGAAAACCCACGGTAGCCACGTATCGGCACATATGTTAGGTTCTACTTCATATATGCAACTTGATCTAGTGTCTGTTTTAGATGTGTTTAGTTCAAGTTCATATATGAAGATGCTATTTACCTTTTCTCTGTCAGATTGCATGACTTACTTTATCTCTGCTATATTAGTCATGCTTTATTTAGTATTTCCGTTAATAAAATTATTTGGTAAATTGCTCATATTTCCAACAGATCTATGGCGGCGGCTTCGCCGTGGCGGTTGTTGAGGCAACAGTGGTCGTTTCCCCTGCGATGTGCCGCTCTGGTGATGTTCGTCTGGTGCCTCGTAGATCTTTGCTGGCACTGCTCCGGCCATGGCGGTCTCTGAACATGTGGGGCTGCGGCGATGAGCTGGCCTTCTGCGTGTGCGGTGCGGGCCGCCGCCGCCGTGATCCTCGGTTGGTGATGGTGATCTAGATTTGATTGACCATGGTGGTGACTAGATTGTTCTGTAGTGACTTCTTACGGATTTTCATGACAGGAGGTCATCGAAGAGACTTCAAGAGGATTTATCTCTTGATCCGGTGGATGACTTCAGTGGTGAGTTAACGATGACTTGACGCAGAGGTATAGTTGAGGTGTGGCCGCGATCCAATTGTAGTTGTTGGGATTGTGAAAGAGTGGTGTCGACAACACATGTGATCTTGATGGTGGTGCTATATGCACCTGGTCTCAAGCTCCGGAGCAAAAGCTTAGGTCAAACCTGAGTGGTTATACCTGACAATGACGATGTTTTTTACGTCGTTACCTTGAAAACATTGCTCGGATATGTTCGTACTGATTCTTCTGGGTAAATTTTTTGATTCTGACCTTTGTGGTTAGATCCGGGACGATGGCGCTTGAGTGCCACTTCCTTCCTGAAGACATTGTTGTTGAAGATCCTCGTAATCCATGTGGCGTTAATGGTTGGTGCGGATATAGTCTTAGTTATAGTTTGTCGATCGCTCATTTGATCGCTTTAGGGCTTTTATCTTTTATCTTTTTTTCTACGCGTAAGCATAGCTTTTGGTTTTAGGACTTTGCTAGTTGCTGGTGTGTTTTTGCGTGTGTATATTGGATTGGCTGTATGCACATTATGTGTATCCTTTTTATGCTCATTTGAGTCAATAAAATGACCCTTTGTCGAAAAAGCAACCGCAGCCACTTCTTCTCACGCTTGCTGACAATGTACGCGCACACACAAGGAGAAAGACCGGAACGACCTTGGCCTTGGTGTCAAAAGGATGGGGATATGGAGGAGCGCTCCAGCGGATGGTGAACCACTAGCCGACATTTTTGTTGTCTGCTTGTCTGTGGCAGAGGCGGCGATGAACCCAACACATGGGCGATGAACCCAACACATGGGAGTATCACAGCCATAAGCTCATGGCGCCGAAAGTATGATTCACTGATGTGGTGGGCTCATCGGTCGTCGGTAATGGCTTGGCGGCTTGTACCTTGACGGCTTGTACAGAAATTCACATGCTCGCCATGACGGGGGTTAATTCATTCTTCTGTCTAGAAGTGTGTACTACTGTACAATATAATATTAATTTTACTTGATAAGAAAATAGCACTCTGCTTGATTGTTAGTTTTTCTTGTCCATCTTGTTTTTCAAGATAAGCATCAAAATCTCTCTTGTCCCCATTGATATTTGATCATGTTTCACATTGAACTATGTATACTTGCAGGCTCTTCAAAATGCATGCCCGAGGATTCAACATCTTGGAGATATTTGAAACGGGGAGAAAAAATGGCTCATGTCGACGATGTTTAGAGCGTGTAGCCTTCTGATGTTTCGAAACAATGGTGCTGCAGTCTGGTTGCATGTAGCCTGAACCAAAGCTATATTATGTTTAGATGGTTTCTAGCTTGCAACTAAGATTTATATATGCATGTTGTATATGGCCACGGTTCATATCTGCATGTTGGATACGCTCTGTGTTCATATTTGCACATAGTTTGTGAACTAGAATCTATTTTCTATATTTGTGTATAAACGTCACATATCTGCATGTTGTATACCTTTCGGAAGTGGCAACCCACTTGATCGCACTTAACCCACATAAGTTTTACTGAATTGCTATCATCCACCTAAGCCTGTTGGGATTAAGTGATATGTGGTGGAACGCCCATTATCAGTCAAGCCTGTGTAAAAGATCATGCCACCTTGTGCCTGGATATGGATGAGTGAAAATACTATAGTCTGCGCGCAGCAAGTAACGTGATCTCATGTTTGATTCCAAGCCCCTGTCCACTTATGTGAAGTGTTTGTGATAAACCCAAGAACTCACCAAAAAAAAGTCCCTCGCTGCCTATACTTGTGTTGTGCAAGCCAGCAAGTGCTGCGTTTACTTGCACAGTGCAAGTCGGCGTTCAGGGCCTTTTCTCCACCATACAATATAATGCCTTCGAGATATCTCTCCCCATGGGTTGAGTTTTTTGTTGTTGTTGTGATAAACCCTGATTAATACCATCCAAACATGACGCCGATAATGGCCGAGCAACTATTCTTTCGTCAGTACAGACACAAACACTCATACATACGCGTATACATTCACATCTATAAACGCACACATGCACACCTACCTCTATAAGCACCTCCGAGAAACTGAGCCGACATTCATCTTGAAATTTATGAAGTCACCGTAGGCACCTCCTCATCGACGGGGACGTCTCCTCCCACTGAAAGCACATCGGCAGAAATCCTGAAATAAATCCAGGAATAATGCGAGCACCAAGACTTGAACCCTGATGGGTTGGGGATACCACAATCCCTCTAGTCATCCAACCACAGGTTGGTTCGCGGTCGAGCAACTATTCGTATAGCCCGGATATACAAATGAACAAGTCGGAACAAAATTCACCCGCAAAAAAAAGTCGGAACAAAATTGGTGCTTTAATTCCGCATCCATCCCAGTTCCCACATTGCCGCGTACACATCGCTCAGCTTTATCTGACTGTCATCCTTTCCGCGGTTCCTACCTTTTCCTCATTTGTCAAAACTTGCGATGCACTGGTCGAATGCAGGGGCGGGCCCAGTTCAATTCATGGGTATTCAGTTGAATACCCACATTTTTTTTGCCAAAGAAATGTGCATATATAACGTGTGTACCATGTATTATATCGAAAAGACAATATTTACGCAGAATAGTAGGCTGCTAACGCTTTCAGCCCAAGGGAATAACCAGCCCCTTTCTGTTTCTCTCCCCTCCCGCTCAACATGGCCCAGTGGCTCAATTGTCTTTTATCTAGTAGTCGGTCAGTCCCAGCCCAAGTCAAAACTCTATTAGTGGTCGTGGGGTCAATTGCACAATCGATCAATCACCCGAACCGGCGCTTCCAGACTGCCAGTTCTCATCGCTAGCACGCCGCACAAGTGCACGGCGGCAGGGGCATCGGGCGCAGTGGCGGACGGGCACACGACGGTGCCGCGCATACATCCGGCGTGGAGATTGAGTTGAAGCATCGATCTCGTTCGTCATTCAACATATCCATCTTTTCAGATACGTTTTATTATTTTTCTCCATCTAATGTGATCACGTCCTTTTGGGTTAATTTTTGGATTGTTGTCTCCGATTCAATCTATGGAGGTGCTTCATAGTTGTTTGTTGGTCAAATGTTATTTATTTGTTTTGGAGACATGGGCATTAGTAGTACCGGATGTGAATTTGTTTTGGATGAATTGACATTAGTACTATCGATTGCACCCTCCATTTGTATCAGATGTCCCACTTTGATATGTTATAAGTAATGTGTCCTTTCATATATTGAGAAATTCCAAGTTATGACCCCAATTAAAAAAACCTAGTTATGGCCAATTATATGAATCTGAGATATTATTCCCAATTCTATGTTTATGTTATACAATTCGTATAACATGGTGCTATAATCATTTATACTTGCCGAAAACAAGAGGCTGCAAAAAAATTTGTAAACCTTCAAAATTTTGAATACACACTCTAAGAATCCTGGGCCTAAGGATGGCAATGGGTCGGGTTTGGATCGGGTTAAACAATCTCAAATTCATGTCCATGTCCATGAAGACAGTCTTTGTCTGCCCATGAAAAAATCTATGGGTGAAAAATTGTGTCCATGTCCAAATCCAATGGATATCCATACCCATTGGATATCCATTGAGTCCTCTCGAGACATATAAATAAGACATAACACAATATTAACATAAACTCTTCCATTTTTCACCTCGTGGTAGGCTAGGCTTCACTTATGGTAGATCAACATCCACTAACAACCTAAGATCATTTAGTATTTTTCTAACAGATAAGAATGACGAGTCATTTAAGAAGGAGGTAAAAATAAAAGAAGGGGTGTTGGAGTATGTTATAGAGGGGATTGAATGTCAACTAAAAAAGTTACGATAGGGATTGTGTAATTTCTTATGCATGTTTTAGATAAAAAAAGTGTAAAATTGTTGTGGGACATATGACCATGGGGCAGGGATAGCATATTTTCCCCCATTAAGTCATACTATAGGGTCGGGTTTGGGTATATCCATGGGTACAAGATTATATCCATGCCCTATCCACAAACAATCGGGTCGGGTTTGGGTGCCGCCCATGGACACAAAAGTATATCCAAACCCTATCCATTCAGGTCGGATATCCATGAATATCCATGTCCATGGATAAAATTGTCATCCTTATCTGGGCCGCCCCTGGTCGAATGGATGTAGTTGTTACTCCTAATTTAGATCAAACTCACGACCTACATGAGAGATAGGCCGGATGGATTTATTTCTTACTCCTAATTTAGACGAAACACGCGTGCCCGAAAGATCTTGTGTAACAATTATTTTCCCGCTGCTTCCCAATCCCATCACACATACTAATGTCTGTCTCTCGTTTCATACCCAGAAAGAGTTTCCAAGGTGTGGATCGATCTGCTTTTAGAAAGAAATATGAAGCGGGCGATGAAGCGTGCGTGCTAACTTCGAGTGATGCCGCTGCTGCTCTGTGGTCGATTTATCTGATTGTGTAAGCTGGGTCGGTGCAAGTGCGTGCCTGTGTACCCTTAACTACTGCTAGCGAGTGGCGTGACCCTTCACCCTATAAAACACGGCTAACCGAGCCGGCCTAGCTATCTAGCGAGTGAAATAACGTGGTGAACTGTTGGTTTCTGTTGCTTTGTGAAATTTGCTATAATACTCCCCATCAAAATGCATTTCGTTGTTTCTTTTTCTCTCCCCTTCTGACTGAACCCACGTGATGATGATTTGCCCACACGTGTTTCCTCTCACCACAACTGAAGTAGATTGATCTTCAAGAAGCGTGCATAGTTTATCTAAATGCAGTTAGCTGCAGGCAGGATAGAATGCAGAAGACGACATCCGCACATTGTTCCAATTTGTACCTTGTGCAGACCTTAGAGAAAGTGAGTTGCATAACTAGACTACTTTAATTCGCAGATGGACTACTTTCATTCCCGTCATCCAACCCTATCCATCAAAATATCTGAACACATTTCAAACAAAATTTGAACAAACCAAATAAATTTCATGCAAACCGGATAAATTTCATAAATATTCGTTTTTTATGTAGCACACGAGTTCCAAGCTTAGGGCTTGTTTGAGACCGCTCCGCTTCACGAAAATCAGTTTTGTTTCACTAAATTCACTTTGGAGCAGTTTCATCCAGAAGTTGTAGCACTACCCAAGAGAATGTTTGGCTTCCATCTAGCTTCAGCTTCAAGAATGGAAAATTTGGTGAAAATGATCTATTTGATTGGTTGAGGGGGGAGAAACGAAGGGGTATCCACTTACTGGTGGCAGTGGTGAGTAATTTCCACCCAACTCCAGCTTCTAGAGTTTTTTGGAGCACCCCCTGAAGAGCTTCATAAAAAATTAGGAGTTGTATCCCAGATTCTAGTTTTTTTGTGAAACGGCACATCGTGGAGTTATCCCGTTTGGCTTTTGTTTTCTAGAGCGGAGCTGAATTTTAAAGAGCGGAGCAGTCCCAAACAGGCTCTTAATCTACGCTTCGCCGGATATGGGCGTTTGTGTCCCACCTCCTACGCTTCGCGGGAGGTGTGCATGTCTGTGTCTCACATCCTACGGTTCGTCGGAGCCCGCCGCCTAGTCGAGGACGTTGCCGGTGGAGGTGAGGTCGATAATCTACCCCGACGGCCTTTTTTCGATAAAGAGAATATATTAATATCATGAAAATATCAATTACACCCAGCCTCTACACAAACAAGATGTTGAAAGACCATTAAGGATGCACACAACCAAGAGAAAGAAAGAAAACGAGAAAACAAAGCCCCCGTCATGGTAATGAAACACTCGCAACAGCAACACTCTGACCATCACCGCAAACAACACGCGGACCACAAAAGAGATCCTCCAAATACCACACCTTCAAGAAGGAAACAATACACAAGTATTATCGTAGCATGATCAGAGATCGTGAGTTTTCACCCTGGAGCGAGTCCGAATTCACAAAATAATGCCTTCTGCAAGGCCATTGCTAGGCACAACCAATGAAGACCAGACCTTGGAGTTCATCCTCGAAATTATGATTCCGTACTCAAGGAGCACCACCAAAAATGCAGGCCACATGTCGTGTCTCCCCCTCTTCTAAGGCCGCTGCTACAAGGCGCCAACACCCGACACACATGAAACCTATGGTGCCATGCTTCACTGCCACCAATACCCCGATCCACCATTACAAACCTCTGATCGCAGCCATCTCCACCTCTATCAATTCCTTGGAAATCTATATTTAGACATGTCCAATGGCACCGACAAGAAAGTGAAGCTTCGTGCTATGCTCTCAGGAAGCCTCACTGACGGAAGATAAGGGAGCTCATGATAGGTTTGATTCCGATCTAGATATCCAGTAGCTCAATGCACCAATCAGCGGACATATCCTATAGGAAGACCGGAACTCATCGGTGTACCAATCGAGGTGCTAGCATGAAGTAGATCGATGACTTGGCACTCGAAGAATTGCAAGGCCAAACCACCTTTATTCAGGCCGAGCCAGCAGCCCCCACGCCACCGGCCGGCTGTAGAGAAGACGAACACCACCGACACACTGATCTTCCAGCGTTGATGGAGATAGCATACGGCTGACACCCATTGGTCGCAATTAGGAACCAAATATGATCGTGCAGCCACCTCCTGAGGGTCCGTCCGATGCGCACAGCAGCTACAACCCATCAACCCGGACGACCCTGCCTCCCAGTAATTACGGGTTAGCACGATAAAAGAGTCGCTGGCGATGGTGGACGCAACATCTTCATCCGCAATCTCTTGTGTTGCCTATGTGTCTGCCTCCGTTGAGATCGTGTTGTAGCTGGCGTGCTCTTCCGCGCTAAGGGTGCGGAGCCACTACGTGTGCCGGTCGACGTGAGCGCTACACGTGACTAGAAGAGCGCCCGTTGTTGCTCAATGAAAGTCGACTTCTCCCCAACCATGGTCGCCACAGCCTCCTTGCTCCCTCGCCTGCTCGTATATTTGTTCCTAAGGAGGTCGAGCTTGAATCGTTTGTTGTCCTATGTTGTTCGAGACACCAACACCAACAACGCCGGCTGCGCCTCCGCTATGACGGTGTTGAAGTACGCCTACACCTGCTCCATGGTGAAGTTGGCAAGGAATAGAGCGACAGCAGGCCCCACCTCGTTGTCGGATGCCTCCTCTATCGCCGGGTCATCGTCGCTCACCTATGGCAAGCTTGCTGACAGTCCTGCCTCTTTCTGTCGTGCACGACGAGCTTGTCAACCGGCCGCAAGGCGGACCAACTCGAGCTTCTGTTACTTTAAGAAGCTCTCCCACAATGTGCTAGTGCTCACCATCATTAGGTTGGAGGTACATGGAGTATGAAGGAAAGAGGAGGTGGTTGTGCCGATAGTATCAGATGTGCCATGTTTAAATAGTGGGAGCCGGGCAGGCCAAGTGGCGGGTAGTTTGAATCTGGGTGCGAAAGTGACTTTCTTAGCCATCACGCTTGTTTAATGTCGATAGGTGGACGGACGGGCAGCCAGCTTCATTGCGGTAGAAAGACACCCATGTCGCTCCGGCATTGAACATGTTTGGAGAACCAGTGGACGCGGCACTCTTGGTCGCCGTGGTGCTTCAATGCCGGCTCCAATGACAGTTCACATCTGAACACGGCCGTCATGAATACGAAAAAGGCAGCGGAGGTGAGACCGCATGAGAGAGGGCACAGGTGCAGCAGATTGTTTTGAGTGGGACCGCATTGTCAGATGCATACGTGGCGGCAGTCCGGACTCCCTCAAACTTCCAGCTGGTTTGATCCGTATTGTGGGAACTAGGACGGACGCGGTCATGAACAACCATAGGTCTACATTGGTGGCAAACTAAATATATATTTTTTCGAAAAGGGGGACTCCCCGGCCTCTGCATCAGAACGATGCATACGGCCACATTTATTAAAAAGAAAATGAGGTTCAACAAGGTCTTAAAATCTGGAAACAAAAAAGAGCGGCTAGCTCACACAGAGCCTCAACGCCGAAAACAAAATGCTCAAGAAGCCATAACCGGCTGGCAAAATAGAAGATATGTAAACTAATCGCCTATCCTATTACATGACCGCCATCCAAACCGGTTGAAGATATCACGCGCTACCATCTCCCACCGGACAGATCCAGTAACCAAATGCTCTCTGGCCTCCATCGGAGTGAGTAAGGACCACATACGGATCAGCGCAGTAGCCCAGAATAAAACCTGCAAAAAATGAATAGTTGTTGTTCTGTAAAAAGCCAAATCATTTCTGCAGTTCCAAATTGCCCATAACAACGCACATACTCCTACACGAATGTGTCTAGCTGTTTCAGACTCTATCCCAACAAGCCACGTCCCGAATAACGTGTTGACCGAAGTCGGAGGAGTAATATTAAAGACAATTTGCACAGAGCGCCACAAAACTCTTGCCAACGGGCAGTCAAAAAAGAGGTGCTTGATAGTCTGGTCTTGATCACAGAAACTACACCTAGTAGAACCTGTCCAGTTGCGCTTAACCAAATTATCCTTTGTTAAAATTACTTGTTTATGGACGAACCACATAAACACTTTAATCTTCAAAGGAACCTTGACTTTCCAAACATGTTTGGAACTAGGAATGACACTAGAGTTAATGATATCGATATACATCGATTTGACTGTGAACTCCCCAGATCTAGTAAGCTTCCAACACAACTGATCGGGCTGAGGAGTTAACTGAACCTCCATCAGTCTACGCACCAAGTGAAGCCATGCTTCCCATCGTTCGCCCACAAGCACCCTCCTAAACTGAATATTGAGGGGAATTGACTACATAACCGTGGCAACAAGAGCCTCCCGACGTTGAACAATACGATAAAGGGACGGATACTGGATCACCAAAGGCGCATCACCAAGCCACATATCCTCCCAGAAGCGAGTGGTGTTGCCATTTCCGACAATAAACTTAGTTCTGTTAAAGAAGGTAGCTTTGATTCTCATAAGCCCCTTCCAGAACGGCGAATCAGTTGGTCTCAGTGTGACCTGGGATAGGGTCTTGGACTGCAGATATATACTACGTAGAATCTGCGCCCATGTTGCCTCTGTCTCAAATGACAACTTATACAACCACTTACTGAGAAGACATCTGTTCTTGACTTCAAGATTCTCAATACCATGGCCCCCCTGGTCCTTTGGTCGACAGATGATATCCCATTTGGTGAGTCGGTATTTCCTCTTAAGTTCATCACTCTGCCAGAAGAATCGGGATCGATAGAAGTCCAGCCTTTTCCTAACCCCAACTAGGACCTCAAAGAAGGATAGGAGAAACATAGGCATACTCGTGAGCACCGAATTAATAAAAATCAATCGGCCTCCATAAGACATGAGTTTTCCTTTCCAACAACTCAGTTTCTTCTCAAACCAATCCTCGATGCACTTCCACTCTCTGTTTGTTAGCTTACGATGGTGAATGGGAATACCTAGATACGTAAAAGGCAAAGCCCCCAATTCACATCCAAACAATTATCTATAAGCCTCTTGTTCGTATTTGGCTTTACCAAAGCAGAACAACTCGCTTTTATGAAAATTAATCTTCAATCCAGTCAATTGTTCAAATAAGCATAACACCAATTTCATATTTCTCGCTTTTGCCAAATCGTGTTCCATAAAGATGATTGTATCATGAGCGCATTGCAGGATGGATACACCACCATCAACTAGATGAGGCACCAAGCCACCCACCTGACCGGCCTCCTTTGCCCTCCCTATCAGGATCGCCAACATATCAACCACAATATTGAACAAGATTGGAGACATAGGATCACCTTGTCTCAGGCCCTTGTGTGTCTGGAAATAATGACCTATATCGTCATTCACTTTAATTCCAACACTCCCTTTTTTGCGTGAACGATTCCAGTTGGTGTCGCCAAGCTTCATCAAATCCCTTCATGCGTAAGGCATGTTGAAGGAACGACCATTTGACTTTATCATACGCCTTCTCGAAATCCACCTTGAAAATAACTCCGTCAAGTTTTTTTGTGTGAATCTCATGGAGTGTTTCATGAAGGACCACAGCCCCTTTTAGAATGTTCCTCTCCGGATGAAAGCAGTTTGAGTAGGCTGCACCACAGCATGCGCAATCTGTGTGAGCCTAATCGTCCCGACCTTGGTAAAAATTTTGAAACTGACATTCAGAAGAAAGATAGGCCTGAATTGCTCGATTCTCATGGCCTCTGTTTTCTCAGGAAGCAGGGTTATTGTTCCCAAATTTAGCTGAAAAGTTGCAATTGTCCCGAGAACAAATCATGGAACATCGGCAACAGGTCCCCTTTAATAATATGCCAGCACTTCTTATAAAACTCAGCCGGGAAACCATCCGGGCCGGGGGCCTTATTATTTTTCATCTATGAGATAGCCTCGAACACCTCCTTTTCCGAAAAAGGAGCGGTTAAAATATCGTTCTCGACAGCAGTAAGTTGAGGTATATCTTCAACCCTAGACTCATCCAGAGACACACAGTTCTCCACTGGTGGTCCAAACAATTGTTTGTAGTACTCAGTAATGTATAGCTTTAGGTTCTCCTGGCCGATAATCATACCCTCATCTTGTTCAAGCTGAAAGATTCTCTTCTTCCTGTGTTTGCCATTGGCTATCATGTGGAAGAATTGAGTGTTCGCGTCCCCCTGGACCACTCTTTGTACCTTGGCCCGCAATGCCCACTTTAATTCTTCTTCACGAAGGAGTTCTTTCAGCCTCATCTCAGCGTCAAGCTTGGTATGAAGCTCGGCGGCTGGCAGAACCGTGGTTTCTGCTTTTACATCTAAGGATTGAATAAGGGCAAGGAGCCATTCCTTTTCAACTTTATAAATCCCACTAAGATGTTTAGCCCACCCACGTAGGAAACTTCTCAGGTGCCTAATCTTATTCTGCACTCAAGCGCATTCCTACCCCCTGCATCCTTAGCCCACTCTCTGGCTACGAGATCCAGGAAGCCTTCTCTTTCGAACCACGCAAGCTCGAATGAGAACAAATTCGTGTTGCCCGGGTATGTAGCCCCACCAGAGTCAAGAAATAGAGGCGTGTGATCAGAAATACCACGAGAGAGAGCCTGAACTGTTACAAAGGAAAACTTATGTTCCCATTCGACACTTGCGAGTACATGGACAGCTCGGTCTGAACGTATGTAAGTGTTTTGAGGGCCCACGTTGGAGATGCCCCAAAGAGTTTAGGGTTTTCTACATTGAGCGGACCAGATAGGTCTGAGAATAGTGATGCACGTGAGAACTTATGTTTACTCTGACTACCTCATGGTTTTAAATGTTATACGAAATATTCCAGCCATTGTAGAATATTTTGTTTTTTTACTTCGCCTAGTTGACCAAAATTTCCACATGAATTTGATTGAGATAGAGCCAAATAATTTGAACATAAAAAATAATAATTTAAAAGTTAACTGAATTCTGTGTACAACTAAATTACTGAAATATTTTATCCTAAAGGTAATTATTTCGGTATGCACCATAATTAATAAATTTTTCAAAATTTCACTAACTTTGTCACGGCCGTAAAGTCATTCTTATCATGTCCCCTCTAAAAAAAGTCATTCTTATCATGTGTTTTTCCTCCCCTTTCCTTCGTAACCTATTTTTATTATTCATAACCTTTTTATGTTATGCCTTCGGCCACTGAATGCACATATTTGCTGCCCTACTGGTACCGACTCGCTGGAAATCTTGGTGGGATAATTGTAGATGAATACACAAATAAAGTAGCTACACTTGAGGTCCATCATGTACTATCAATGTGTTTCCAACATCGTTGCGTTCAGTCTTAGTCTTGCCGGCAAGGCATGATTGGAAGAACCCGGTTCGAAAGATTAGGACTCGCTACAAGCCCCACTCTTCATGACAGTTCTAGACATGGATCCGGAGACACTCGCTTCACGAGTCTCATCCAAAACACATGCATCCTCCCACCGATCCCTTCTCTAGAATGAAGACTCCATCGGCAATTTTGAGACCTTCCCTAGATTGACACAAGGTCTATGCATGAATAATGCAACCACATGTGTCACACTCCTTCCATGTTGCCTCATATTCCCATCTAACATATGGATATTATTGCCAACTAAACTTGCATTTATGCACCCAACGTGCCCATCAGAGCGCTATTAGACTAATTATAATAGTGCTATGTAATGCAACTTCCATGGTTGCATTTGAGCTGAGAAAGCTTCCCCAATGAAGTTGTGCCAATATTTGCTGATTTTTCTGTGTGCTTTATCTGCTTCAAGAAAATGAAACACAAGCATGAGTGCGTTGTGATGGATATTGGTGAGTGAGTAGGTTATATGGTGATGCCGCTTGATGTGCACTGCAATGTTGAGCATGTTGATGTACTACCTCTTTTCCTAAATATATGTCGTTGTGGGAGTTCAATTTGAACTGCCACTACAACATATATTTAGGAATAAAGGTAGTATATCTTTATCTTTACCTAATAATATAAGGGTGGTCGCTTCTTCCCACCAAATTTTTGTCCCTAGCTTCGTCCGTCTGTCAAAATTCTTTACCTAATAATAAAAGGGTGATCGCTTCTTCCCACCAAATTTTCGTCCCTAGCTTCGTCCACCGTCAAAATTTTCGTACATTGTTGTACTTTTACGTGAGTTGGACTTCTCCCTTAATCCATCCCGAGTTTAACCGATTTTTGTAAGACCCGTCGGCTGTTTGGACCTCAGCCCACCAAACTCAGTCCAGGCAAAACCATGCAGTCTGGCAGAGGTGGCAAAAATAACGCTACCGCAATTAGGAATCGATCTCCTGACCTCCTGTTCAATGTATAAGTAGGTGTCCAATTGACCAAGCTTATGATCTTTGATAATAAAAGAAAGGTTCGTCAGTATTAGATAGTCCCACCTCGCTTTCTTAAGCAAAATCTCACCAATTTAAATACATCTACGAGTTGATACCAATAAGCCATCCAGAAAATCAATAAGGAGTGTGTCTGCTTCTCCATGGTATGGAGAGGGAGGGTTTGAGAGAGCTTCATGGGAGGAAGGAATAGGAGAAGAAGAAAGGATTGGTCGCGCGTCCATGGATGGGAAGGAGTTCAGGCCAACAGAGCACGCTGAAGCGGCCGTGGCCGCATCCATGGGAAGGAACAGGGAGGAGTTCGTGCCAACGAAGCACGCTGAAGTGGTGGTGGTGCCACTGCCACGGCTGCAGTCCGCGGGAGCTGCAGTCGCTGCATTGAAGGGAGGGCAGAAAACATATGGAGGCAGTTGTGCCCCGATGATGCATTAGGAGCCAGGAGGAGGGGTCGAATACAGGCGAGCTCGGCAGCGTCCCATGGCTGTAGCTCGGTCCAGCTCGGGAGAAAGCAGGGGAATGAGGTCTGTCAGGGATATACCCCGCGGCGTAACCCGGCCGGAAGTATAACCCTACTAGACTTGGCGACTCACCAAAGACCCGGCTGATACTTGGCGTTTCATTTGTAAGCCGCCCGGAGATTGGCCGCTCACTGGTAACCCGACGGGTAGGACAAACGGATGATAGGGCCCAAGGCCCAGAAGGACGGTTAATGTTAATGGCGGGCCGGTTTAAGAGGAAAGGCGTGAGGAATATTTGCCTTACAAGGAGTTAAGACCCGGACTTGTATCTGGTTTGTATTAGAAGGTAGACTAGTCCTAATCCTAATAGGACTCCACATGTAACCCGTCCCTCTAACTTATATAAGGAGGGGCAGGGCATCCCAAAGAGGGAGAAGCAAGGAGAAACAATCTCTAGGGCTAGACACAAAGAGCTGGTTTACCGGCGACTCCCTCATGAGCATAATGAGACCTAGCCACAAACAATATGTAGGGCTATTACCAGATGATGTTTCCCGGGGCCCGAAGCCGTATAAATCCTTGTCTTGTGTGTTGATCCGCCTCGCGTCTCTCGATTCCGACCAACCCCTTCAAGCTACCGCATAGATGCGTTGGCGTCACGACTAAGTCCTCACATTAGGACATTTGTTGTGAAAATTCTATGACAGTTGACGCCCACCGTGGGGCCTGCACACGGTGATGTTGAGTTCTTGAAGGGATTTCATCTAGGGTTCGAGGAGTTCATGTTTGGCCGGATAAAGAAGAGCCAGCGTAAAGAAATCATATGGGATAACCCGGCCAAGGACGACCTTGGACGAGAGCTGATTAGGTTTAAGAGGAAAGGCGAGATTTTTTCAGCTACCGCTAAAGAGAAGCAGTAACACCGAGCCGAGATCAAACAAGATTTTTACTGCTACTGCTAAGCAGAAGCAATAACACCGAGCCGTACTAAAGTTGGATTCGGTCCCATGCCCGTATTGAGTACTCAAGCGGGATGATACATACGAGATTGATAAAAAAAGGGTGGGCGCTTTATCGCGAGCGGTCGGTTAAAACAGATTGATTTGACAGCCGACAAGAGGCTTGGATCTGAATAGAGTAAATAGCAATTTTTCAGCCATGTCCAGTGGCTGTATGAGGACAGCGACAGCAAAAAGTAATGAGCGGCGGCAGTGAATCTGCTATAATTGTTGTGGCCTACAACAAAAAATAAGTTGTAGGAGCAGATGCCCAAGGCACCTGAGGCTGGTCGTAATGGTAGTATCATAGCTAGTATGATACATGCCAACTAGGCAATTTTGATGAGGTATCATAGCATTAAATAAAGAAAGAGAGGATGGAATATCATATTATGATACAGTATCATAATAAATGATATGCTACTTTGTGTCATGCATGGCAATAAATAGAGTACTACATGATACTAATATATGATACTATGCATTAGGGAGGTAGTATCATACACTAGTATCATATGCATGGTACTAGCATATGATACTCCCCATTACAACCAGCCTGAAAAAGAAAAAAGAAAAAATGTTCGGGGCGAGTGTCCGCTAGCTCCGTTTGATGGTGCACGTACATTCAAGGAAAGTCAAACCAATCAAAAGGAGTACTGGTATTCATTACTACTTGGAAAGCTAGTACATACACGGATTCTGAGATGATTTATACAAGAAAAATGATCCGTCAGAGGAAGATGATAAGACTAGTCACAACGGGTAGTAACATAGAGTAATAACATGGGCATGTTACTACTCTATGTTACTACCTCTATAGTGAGGAGTAACATATGTGTGGTAACATACAACACTTCATTTATTATGCTATAGACTCATCTTGCCTTGATATGTGTGATGTTACTCATACTAGTAGTAACTAGCTATGTTACTACATGCATCTCTTTATTTATTTATTGCTTGCCACATCATCTATTTTATCTAGAAATGTGTGATGTTACTATCTATATTACTCCCACTGTGGGTAGTCTAATGGGAAGCTGGCACCTTTGAGACGCCACGGCTGCACTCCGTGGCTATCTATGATCAAACCGGACCGAATTAGTCACCTATTGAGCCGCCCCTCGCCAGCGTGTCGAGCTACTGCCGCGGCCGCATCGTTGAATCCAAACAGATGATCAATTCTTGATGCAGTCGTTTGTCATCAAGGCTGACAGGAATTGTGCTACGCTGTCGTCGCTGGAACCTTGCCACTTTGGCCAAATTGCTATCAACATCCGAAAAAATACTAGGTGCTATTTATCCTATTTTAAGCACGTATTAATTCATCCGAGAAAAAATACTTTGCCCAGCTATGTTTTATATATGCAGGAGAATTATTCGTCATAAGGTGGCATTATACCGTGGAGATGGAGGCGCGCCAACATCATTCAGGCACGAGTGGTAGTCCTTACTCAATGGACTCCTGCACCGGCTTACAACGTCGTGGCCGGTTCACGTGTCCGCACCGGCCTACAATGCGGAGGACAACTTGCTCGTCCGCACCGGCTTACAACGCCGCAGCCGGTTCGTTCCTCTGCTTCCGTGTCCGACTCGCCCGTGGTGATCATCAAAATTTCTGGCCTCACATATCAAGGTGAAATCTGTCCAATCAATTTTTATTGATACATTTTTTATTCTTTAAAAGAACAAATTACTCCAGCTTGCGACATTATTTATGCATGAGCAATTGTTCATCGCAAAAGCTATGGTCATGTCATGGATGTATAGCTCGCACCACCATTATACTTCGCTAGCATCTGACCACACCATCAAGCTCGGTGAATATATCTGCAAGCCGCCATTCTGTAGACCAGTTTACATCAACAAGATGTGGTTAACTTGCCCGTCCGCACCGGCTTACAATGCCGCGACCGACTCATCTGTCAGAGCCGCCTCTGATGCTGCGGTCATCTTTGTCGTCCGTCTCTCGCGGCCTGGTCTATATCAACACACCGGGCCACACCTGTCTGCATGAGCTGTTTATTGAGTATGAGCAAGTCACAGCTTGGGTAGCCCGGTTGTTCTTTCAACAAAATGGAGGTAAATTATCATATACTATCGACCGCCGTCTGCACTGGATGGCCCAATGGGCAGGCGCACAAGTCGCCGCCACTACAATTTGGTTAACTTCAAATAGCCAGTTGGAAGGAATCATTGGCCGAATTGCTGACACGGCTCATACGGGATCATTTATAAACCGCCGCAGTCACCTCAACCTTCTGTGGATTTACATCGTGCTATCAAACACCAATGATATACAATTTATGCCGGTTTATATCACGGTCAAAATATGGAGAATCTCAAGCCAACTCCTCGAGTCTCCTTGAGACTCGGGGGCTACAATGATATGACTCAGCAAATGTTGCCGGTTTTCAGTTAAATCAAGAACCCCATGACGTTCGAGGGAAAAATAACCCGGTCCCGGAGGCTACTACCATATTGATGAAAATTTAAAGGCTGTCAGAAAAATTCCGGTTCAAAATGAAGAATGCCGGTTTAAAATCCGGTTCAAGGGAAATCTGTTCTCCCACAAAGCTCTGAAGCTCTCAAATCCGGTTTAAGAATATCCGGTTCAAAAAGAATTAACCTCTCGCAAGTTCGAGTTTAAAGGTCGTCAGAAAATTTCCGGCTAAAAATGAAGATTCCGGTTTAAAATCCGGTTCAAGGGAAAGATGTCTCCCATAAAGCTTTGAAGCTCTCAATATCCAGTTTAACATCCGGTTCAAGAAGAAATATCTCTTGCAAAGTTCGAGTTTTCAGAAAAGTCAAATGGTGCCAAAGAGAGTGTTGCAAAAGCACAACTCAAACATAGGCACCCATTGAGCACAACTCAAAATATTGCTCGGGGGCTCTTTGCTTTTACAAGAACAAAGAGTCTATAACCTTATAATAGGCTATAAAAGCCAGACTTGGAAGCCAGGTGTATTCACCTAAAACCCGGGTTATCCTGCCTTTTTAAGTAAGCCACTCCGTCCAGGTAATCATGGTAAGAACCGTCGAACGTTTGACAAGTCAATCTTATAAAGACCCTAAACTTGTCATAGTTAAAATGATGATTGGTTAATGTGAGGTACATCTTATAAGGCTTTGCAAAATGGTTTAACTCAGTGGCCTGGAAGCCCATGAAAAGCCTCGCCTTTTTTTATGTTTTCTTCTGAAATCTTTCTTTTGGCGGTTTATTTTGATGAGGTTTATATTACTCCGGTGTTTACTGACCCGGTCTGGCTTTCGACTATAAGTCGCCAGTATGATTATAAATAACCGGTGTTTATTAACCCGACCTGGCTTTGGACTATAAGTCGCTAGTATGAAGATAAATTATCTGGTGTTTATTAACCCGGCCTGGCTTGGGACTATAAGTCGCCAACATATATTTGGATTGCGCCATTGGAATCATGCGCTCATAAATCACTGGATTATATTATTCAAATCTTCAAATAGCCAACATGGCTAGATTTTTATTATGGTTATCAATAACAAGTATTATGATTAAGGTTTTCAAAGTCGCTTTAGCGCAATGGCTATTATATTATCAATGGATATGATTTATTCTACAATTGAAGGAATAGTCCCGAGTCGCTGCAGGCTTACGACCCGGCACTTCGGGGCTACATTATTCAAGTTGAGATTACATCAAATATGCAAGTCTCATGTCGCTACAAGCATGCACCATGATACTTGGGGGCTAATGCAAAGTCATCTTTTGCTCACCTTATTGAAGAACCGACTCATCACATTGTAATGAGCCGGCCCTTGGGGGCTACCAAGTGCTCCTGTCAAAAATTTAAGGTACACAAGCCTTAATCCATTTATTGAAGGATTTATTGCTCAGTTGGTAGAGGACAAGACTCTTAACCTTGTGGACGTGGGTTCAAGCCCCATGGCGGGGTAATATCATATGATGTTCTTTTCAATGAAGTATATATAAAGTCCCAAGCTCAATATTATCTTACTGAGCCGGCACTTGGGGGCTACACGTTGCTATTCAAGTCTACATGATCATATCTATAGAGTCCCTGCTCATTAGTGCATAATGACCCGGCCTTGGGGGCTACATTGGTTAAAGTTTTTATGAGCATAAGACAATTACAAGTCCCAGGTTGCTACAAGCATGACAACCCGACACTTGGGGGCTACATATGAGGAATACTCAGTTCTGACTAGTGATTGAGATGAACAAATTGGATTTCTTCAAAGTTGCAATTTATATTGAAGAAAGTCTTAAGCTATCACTATGTTCTCCTCTTAAGACTTGGGGGCTACAGACAATATGCATATAAGGAAAATATTTTCAAATTCTTAGTTTTGAGCAAATCAGATTGACCCGGCGTCACCAATCATTATGACCCGGTGTCTGCAACAATCATAACCCAGTGTCATCAATAATTATGACCCGACGACGGCAACAATTGTGACTCGGTGCCATCAATATTTATAAACCGATAATTTTGGTAATATTAAACCGGCAAGTTTTACATCTTCAAACCGGCTGAATATCAGATGAGTATTTCAAGACCAATATTTCTTAAGCCGACGCTTTGGAAGCGGACTCAAGTGGATTATTCTTCACAACTTTTCTCTATGAGAAACCAACGTCAGTAATTTGAGTATGAAGCTGGTTTATTGACCCGGATTTTTTAGAAGGAGGAAATGACAAGGACTTAAGGATGATCAAGTGCTGACTTACAATAATATCTAACCCGGAGCACAACCTGTCAAATTTGTTCTTGAGTTATTTTGCAGGATCAGTTTAACATGGATAAATCCAAATTAAACTGGAGGCTAATGTCAGGGATATACCCCACGGCGTAACCCGGCCGAAAGTATAACCCGGATGGACTTGGCGACTCACCAAAGACCCGGCTGATACTTGGCGTTTCATTTGTAAGCCGCGCGGAGATTGGCCGCTCACTAGTAACCCGGCGGGCAGGACAAACGAATGATAAGGCCCAAGGCCCAGAATGCCGGTTTATGTTAATGGTGGGCCGATTTAAGAGGAAAGGCGTGAGCAATATTTACATTTCAAGGAGTTAAGACCCGGACTTGTATCCGATTTGTATTAAAAGGTAGATTAGTCCTAATTCTAATAAGACTACACATGTAACCCGCCCCTCTAACTTATATAAGGAGGGGCAGGGCTCCCCAAAGAGGGAGAAGCAAGAAGAAACAATCTCTAGGGCTAGACACAAAGAGCCAGTTTACCGGCGACTCCCTCATGAGCATAATGAGACCTAGCCACAAACAACATGTAGAGTTATTACCGGATGATGTTTCCCGGGGCCCGAAGCTGTCTAAATCCTTGTCTTGTGCGTTGATCTGCCTCGCGTCTCTTGATTCCGACCAACCCCTTCAAGCTACCGCATAGATGTGTTGGTCTCACGACTAAGTCCTCACACTAGGACATCTGCCGTGACAATTCCACGAGCATCGGACGGCGGCAGCGATCGATCCACTATGTCCGTCGCCTCATCTCCTAGGTAAACTTTTTTGTGGGCTGCTGTGTCGGGCAAACGGGCCTTTGGCCTGATAGGAATGAGGTGGAAAGGCTCACGAAAAGAAAGGAAAAGAAAGAGGGTAAAACCGGCCGCATATTATAATAAGCTTTTGAGCTGCAATATTAGTTAGATTTGTCTCAAAAAAAAGTTAGATAAAAATGTGTGTACATGCGGAGACGTGCAGTGCTGATATTTTTTTTTGTTTGATCAGGCCGACTCCTCTTATTAATATTTGTCTAGGTAACTCCAGTATATAGATCACAATGATTGTAGTGTATCCGTAAACTCAGGTTTTTTCTGGTATTTTGCATACACTTCATTGCTAATTTAACCGGATTTATTTTCTAACCATAGCAACAGTGCTCAATTGTTTCTATAAATGGTTTTGAACCAGAGAAGCCGAAGTAGGTAGGACACGTGTTCTAAACTTTTGCATTGAGATTCAGACAATACCATGGTTGAGATTGCTAAGTGATATATTCATGTATGATGTTTCCAAAAATATATAAGAGGCTATGAAAAAAATGTAAGGTTGTCAAGGACGGGAATACATACACTCTTTGCCAAACTAGCGTAACGAAGTACCTTTGATCCATAGTTTTTTTTCATCGGACTTTTGTCCAGCATTGGCCATGACTAAAGTAGATTCATGTTGCTTGAGTGACAAGAGAGTTTAGGGTGGTCAAGGTGCCAAGGTTTAATTTGGAAATGAGAAAGTTGCAATCAGTTGAATTTCTTTCTCCATAGCAATGCATGGGCATTCAACTACGTATCTCTTTATGTAGAAAAATACATGTATTGTACATGTAGATACTTTAACAAATGAATAATTAAGTTTTTGATTAAGACGAATCTTTATAGCATCACATATGTGAGTGTTCTCCCATGCCAACGCACAGACTTATGAGCTAAACATGAAAAAAAAATCCCGTTGTAACACACGGGTATTTTTGCTAGTGATAGTGTAACGCAGCTTGGTTGGCCCAAATGCACATGTACATGCTTCTATAGGTTGGTAGCTACCCTTCAGCCTATAAAAAAGGCCAATTCGCTTAGCTAGCAGTTAGCTAGCAAGTGAAACACATGGCAAGCTTAATGTTGTACGTCCATATGAATGTAGCCGTCCGCGCTGCACAATGTTCTTCCGAAAAAATGGGATAAGAAGAGAGTTCATATGTTAAACCGTGCAAACAAATTATTACGATCAGACTATCTAAAATATTAGAAATATTTTTTGGTATGTTAAAAAAAATTGGTGATTAGTTTATTGCTTTATTTCAATAAAGCTTTGCAAAATGAGCATTAATTAAAAAGATTGATTTGCTCAGTGCTGCTCGAGCTACCTATGCCCAAATATTAATTGAGCCCATTGATGCCCTTTGAGGACTTTAAAAGAAAGGAGAATGGACCTCTGCGCATCTGGAAGATGCATGCAACCACTTTATTAATTATTCATAAAGACCTTATAAAGTAATACATTAATTTGTTTGAAGTCCCTATCTTGGCAACACATGTCGTCACTCATATCCATTGATTCATTGATGGAGGGGTGCAGAAAGTGTGAGTCGAATACCCAAACCTCTCACCTAAGCATAACATCAAAAGCCGGAGGCCCCAACCAAGCCACATACCAGGTCCGGGGCACAAACCGGTCCGACGCATTCTCGTAGGTCGTCACCGCCATCTTCCGTCGATCCATCTTCAGAGCAGATACTGGCGCATCGACCTTGTCAGGCCTGTTGTCGACACCACCACGGAGCCAGACAACACCTCCTCCTACGCGCGTCCATCATCACACATCCGTCACCGAGACTCCACGTTATCGATACGTCACATGGAATGCCGCTCCACCGCAGATGCCATCCACTGGTCCCTCGAGTCTATGTATACCTCCAAGAATGACACCCCAACAAGGATACGGCACAAGAGCGCCGCCATCATCCGATCTAGGGTTACCCCTGGAGGTGGTGGATAGGGGTCTAGAGCTTCTCCACGATGATGCCTTTAAGAACGGGATGACGCAGAAAACACCACCATCGCCGACCTTGGCAACGAGCCAAGAGTACGGTTTTTAGCCGGATCCGCTCGGGGAACCTCCGCCCAGCCTCGTGTGCACGGGATTGCCACCGATCACCGTAGCCGTGCATGGAGCAGGCCGCACCGGCCATATCAGATCTAACCGGAGGTCGGACCACACGTACAACCGATTCATCCACCAGGCCCTCCATGCCGTCGCCGCGAATCCGAGATCCGGCCGGCCGCAGAGCCACCGGCAGCCGCCGCGAGGCAGGGCCGCCGGCCGTCGCACTGCAAGACCCGACCGGCCGCGCCTCCACACGCCGAGGGCCCTGCCCCATCCCAAGCCATGGGAGAGAAGGAGAGACCCCTGCCACCGCCATCTGCCCGGGCTTACCCCGGTGGCGACGGGAGGAGAGGAGGGAGTAGGTCGGGATTCGGTGGCGGCTAGGGTAGCGACGCGCCTGAGTCGCCCGGTGCGTGAGCGACGCGGGGGTGTGGGAGTTAGTCACCTACTGATGCCCTATAGATGCAGGAAGATCTTCAATCATTAGCTTAAGCTTCTTCTTCACAGATTTAAGACTTGAGAGTTTCCTGTGATGGTCTTAGTGGTTGGGTGACTAACTTGCAGTACTAAAAGTTTGTACTGTTACTCTTTGTCCATTAATTTAATTTTGCAGTACTGACCTACTCCTTCATTTCAAAAAATAGTAAATATATTGAAAATCGATAATAACCATCTCGATTATCGGACGTAGTTGATCCAGGAAAAAGCCACTTCTCATCTCCCTCCTACCTTAGAACTTAAAATTCATAACTAAAGTGTACCCTTGAAGCTAGTGTACATCATTGTCTATATCTTTAGCTTCAGCAAAATATTATCTTAACTGTACCCTCCAAATTTTGGCTAAGCTTTCCTTGCCCATAGATTGACTCAGAGGCGGAGGACGAAAAAAAATTAAGGTGTGGTAAAGTCTTAAGCAAAGATATTTTTTTGATGCAAATCAGAAGCGTCGATACACACTACAAACGAATAATAACCAAATACCATAGTTTAAAAAGCGCTAGACCTTAATTATGTGTTTTGCCACCGTCTTACTGATCAAAGCGCATGCTTATGCACAATTATGCGCTAGACGATTTGCTATCGCCTGGAGCTTAGGCGCACTTAAGCGCTCGCTTAAGTGTGCCTTTTTTAACTATGCCAAAGACAATTAAAATGTAGACATGTTTCAATCGGTTGTGCTATATCTCAGGTGCGTGAAGTTTTGCTGGCTTGGCCGGTTGAGGAAACTTTTCTTCATGTCAGTCACTTTTTTTGGGTATCGAAAAACTACCTAAAACATATACTTGTATATAGATAAATGTAATGAAGCTTTCAACGGCCAGCCGCCGCCGTCGCACTAGCAGCTTGGCTTTGTTTTGTGCCTCTCGTGCCGAGTTCATGTGCGTCTCTGCTCCGTGCCTGCCGCGCTCAATGGAAACTGACCACCTGGCCCAACAAAGTCGGCCCATCATGCTAGCGGCCAGCCTCTTTCTCTTTTTAGCATTTTCTGCCAGCGGTCAAACGAACGAGAGACAGCCGAGCCGATTGACCCATAGGTATATATTATTTTTGCTCAAAAATTAAGGTATGGCAGCCGCCATACCCTGCCCACTGGAGTCTTCCGCCACTGTCATTGACCAATACTTGCCTTCAAAGAGCCGCAATGCCCGTCAATGGCAGATGATATTGGAATAGCTCACGCCATCAACTGTCTGCGTGGTGATCTGTTCCACGTCCTCGACAAAGACAAGATTCCAACAGAGAGTGTGCTCGGCCATCGTCGCCATAGAGGTTCAATGGCGCACTCTCCCTGACGCAAATGTAGCTCCAGCAAATGTTGAACCCCTAATCGGCAGTTTTCTTGTCTGTTTTCTGTGGCAGGGGCCGCGACAAACCCAACACATGGAAGCGCAGCATTTACTTTTACCACGGCCTGAAGATCAGGCGTCGAAAGGATGATTCACCGATGTGATGGGTTCATTGGTTGTCGGTAATGCCTTGTACAGGAATTCCCAGACACTGTCCATTTCTGTTAAGTCTCTGTGACAAGCTCTGACTAATACTATCCGAACATGACACCAATAGCGTGGTCGAGCCACTATTCAAGGAGCCCGGATATACAAATGAGAAACTTTGTACAAAATTGGTGCTTTCAATTTCCATCACTCACATCTCCGAGACACCAGGGTACACATCGCTCAGTTTTATCTCCACCACGACTTTCATCTCGATCCCGTTTCCCATCTTCTCCTCGTTTGTCAAATCTTGTGATGCATTGGTCGGATGGATGTAATTCTTACTCCTAATTTAGATGAAACTCATGAGCTAAAAAGAGAGATTTGCCGGATGGATTTAATTCGTACTCCTAATTTACATGAAACACAAGGGCGCCAAAGATTTTATGTAACAACTGCTTCCCCGCTGCTTCCCAATCCCATCACACATACTCTTGACTGTCTCTCGTTTCAAGCTCAGAAAGTGTTTCCAAGCTGTGCATCGACCTGCTTCTAGAAAAGAAAATCAATTGTGCGTGTGCTGAATGCGAGGGAATGCCGCTGCTGCACTGTGGTCGATTTATACAATTGTGTAAGCTGGGTCTGTCTGTGCAGGTCCGTGTGTGTGCCCTTTTATATTGTTAGCGAGTGTCGTGACTTTACATCACCCTATAAAATACGGCTAACCTAAGCCGGCCTAGCAAGCTAGCGAGTGAAAGAACGTGGTGAAGTGTGTGTCTTCTGCCTGAACCCATGCCTGCAGGATCATATTCAGAATTCAGAAGACACGCCATCCACACATTATTCCAGTTTGTACCTTGTACAAACTTTAGAGCAAGTGAGTTGCATATCTGGACCACGTTGATTAGCACGTTTCCAAAACACACGGAAATACAACAAAGTTTGAACCTCTTCAACACGCCGTCGGCACTGATGTTCCCGGTGACTACCGCCATCGTCAACGGGTCGAGAGGCCGAGCTAAGGGACCTGGCGGCCGTCGTCGACGACCAGCCTGTAAAATATGGAAGCGTATCTACCTGCCATAGCAGGCCGCGGTGGTTATATTGATTGGGGCGATAACCTGCCGTGACGTACAAGTTACGGACGATTGCTAGGATACATCCTAGGACATGGAAACCGATACAGGAGAGAGAACAGAGAGATAGAAAGAGATTACGAAAGTTTAAACCAAGCTACCAATTATCTAACATCCTCCCTTAATCTAAACCTAAGGAGCTTTGTCCAGGTTCAGATTGTATGTGAATTCATCCAGTCGTCTCATTGTGAGAGGTTTAGTGAAGCCATCAGCTAGCTGATCCCCCGTAGGAATGAATCTGATGTCTAGTAACTTTCGAGCTAGCCTTTCTCTGACAAAATGAAAATCAACTTCTATATGCTTTGTATGTGCATGGAATACAGGATTTGCCGAAAGATAGGTTGCACCAATATTATCACACCATAACTGTTGGGGATATTACTACTGGGCGTAAACCGGCCAGGACAAGCCGGGTTAACTTTATCAGTGGTTGAGTGTGATAAAAGCCCATGAGGGCAGATGAGGGCTAAAGGCCCATAATCGGTTTAAGGCTTATAGCTATAAACCGGCGTCGGTATGTAACTTGTGTTATAAGTTAGGAATAGTGGAGACCGAACCGGACGCAATTATGAGCCGGTATCGAGACTCTGTAAACCGACGGGCGTCCCATGTATATAAGGGGACGACCCGGCGGCGGTTCAAGGACAGACAACAACTCGAGACATAGGCGAAGCTTATTTGCTCCCTAGTCATCGAAACACCCATCAATTCCATCACAACTAGACGTAGGCTTTTACCTTCATTGAAGGGGCCGAACTAGTATAAACTCTCTTGCGTCCTTGTGTCCGCTTTAACCCCTTCAAGCTAACCCGTAGCGATGGCTCCACGACTAAGTCCTTTCTCTAGGACATCTGCCGTGACAAAACCACGACAGTTGACGCCCACCGTGGAGCCATCGCACGATGGTTTCCGGTTCTTGGAGGGCCTCTTTGAAGGACTCAAGGGCTACGCTGTAGGCCGGATGACTAAGAGTCGTCGCGGCAAACTCTACATCGACGACGCAGGCTGAGGCCCCGAGGCCGGCTCAATTGAGTACGGGTACCGGGTCCCCTTTGGTAGCATTCACGTTTTCATTGGCAAGATCGGTGAACCGGGCCCTGAGCCGGACATCTGCACCGACCTCGTCGAGACGGCTCAGCGTACGCGATCCGCCCGGGTTAAACCGGCCATGAAGCGTGCTTTCGTGGGAATGATCCATGGAGGGAGTTATGAGGATGGATCGGAGCTTCGCGGGGCGACTGCCGTTCGTTCCGGTGACGAATCTTCGACCGGAGAAACCGAATCTCTTTATCAGCTATAAGATGGCCGAATTGAGAGCTGTTCCGATGGCGACAGTATTCTAGACCCCTCTGATCTGCCTAACCGGGTTGGAATATTCATGACCGGAACACAAGCAGCGCTTCACTCTTCGATAGCCATGGCAACGATCTCCGGTTCAGCAGCGGCAACGGTTGCCGGGGCAGGAGGCCCTATGCGCCCACTGGCTCAGGTTCTATCAGAACTATTTGATGCGTTGGCTGTGCTTATGGCAAAAGTTAATCCGCCAGATCAGGACGCTCACAACACGGAGATTGCAAAGGTAAAGGAACAAATCACCCAGGCCAAAACGGATCTGGCGGCTGAGGAAACCAGGATGGCCGCAGAGCGGGCCGCTTTAGACGCACAGGCCTACAGGCTTATGTTGGATCAGAGCGTGTCGCATGAAGTCATGAGGAGGAAGCACCGGTCCCGCTTACCTTCGGTTTTTGAGGCCAGAGACCTTTTCAACACTCCAGGACCAAGAGCCAGCAATCCGCTGGAGGGGAACCGGGCAGAAGCCCCTGGGACCGGTGCACCGGTTCAGCCCCGTCAGATGGACCCGCCTCGTCAATACACCGTTATACCTCAGGATGCTTTAACACCTCCGGGTCACTACTCCAACCCAATGGACAATCTTGTTGCCGCTGCTGCACGACTGGAGGCCATTCCAGTTGAAGGTGACTCGCCGCAGGCAGTAGAGACGCGACGGGTCAAGGAACTTCTGAGGACAGCTTTGGCCCAACAGGAGGCGTACTCGTACAGCCGCGACCGGATCCACTCGACCCCCCGTCCAAGCCGGAGCTATAGCAGACATATGGATGAACCAGCAGTGTCGAGTAATGAATGACGTGGAGCACCCCGTGGTAACAACCTGACGGGTGGTGCTGATGACGCTCAGGAAGTGGTGAACCGGGCCCGAGCGCGCAGGGAGGCCGAGTTAGCCGCACAGCATCAGGCTCGGCAGCTCACACCGGTTCGTCCAACCATTTTGATCGAACCTGGTGTTACTTCTAGTTCTTTGGGGGTGCCTTGCCTCATCCCCGCTTTACGCAACGTGCGTTTGCCCAAGGATTTCAAAGGCCCACGCAAGATACCAAATTATACGGCGGATCAACCACTAGAGACATGGGTAGAGAGCTATGAGATGGCCATGGAGATGCTTGATGTGGATGACACGGCGTGTGCGAAATACTTCACCATGATGCTTGAAGGAACGGCCCGTACTTGGTTAAAAAGCTTGCCCGCTAATTCTATTAGTTCATGGGCCCAATTATGAGCCTGATTTATCAATAATTTCAAGGATAGCTGTAAACAGCCTATGTCGATAGTGGACTTAGCTGCATGCGTCCAGGAGGAAGGAGAGTCAATGACTCATTGGATGCGCCGGGTTTCACAAGTGTTGCACTCCTCAGACCGCATCAACGCTGACACCGCAGTATTAACCCTAGAAGGCAACTGCCAGTTTGGGCCCTTGAAGTTGAAATTGGGACGGATGAAGCGTCATTGCACCGACATGGGGACCCTCATGGCCGCTTTGGTAAAATATGCTGATTCTGATAGTACCAAGGATCCCGAATCTGATGATGACAAGACAGGGAAGGGGAAGAAGAACAGCAGCTCCAAAGGTCAGCAGCATCACTGGGTAGGCAATGGCGGAGGAGGCAAGCGTAAAGCGGATGGTAACATGGATTTTGTGGCTAATACCAACGCACAGGACAATGGCCAGCGGCGCAAGGGTAGGCCGAAAAATCGTAGTGGAGCACCCAACCCTAACCCAAACCGCCTGAACTATCTGCTAAGCCAGCCCTGTCCAAGACATGGGACGAAGGAGGAGCCAGCAAACCACCTTTGGAAGGATTGCTTTATTATGCAGGAGTTCAAGAATTCTAATAATTTCCGGTATGATCACGGATCTGGCGGTGGCTCAGGGTCCGGGCCGGGTTACGGTGGAGGAAGTTCCGGTTCAGGATTTAATGGTAATCCGGGCGGACATAATGGTCAAAATAGTCAGAACAACCAGGGTGGTTACAACCAACAGCAGCAACAGTCAGGTTACCAGAGCAACCCAAAGCAGTTGAGTAGTGGGCAGTACCATGTCTTTACCACTAGCTTGGACAAGCGAGACCGGAAGGTTCAGAGGCGGGCAGTCAACTCTGTTGAACCGGCCACACCCCGTTATCTACGTTGGTCTGAACAGCCAATCATATGGAGCAGAGAGGATCACCCACCCCAGGTCGATAATCCGGGTCAGTTGGCTCTGGTGGTGGCGCCTCAGGTGGGAGGTTATAAGTTCACCAAGGTGCTCATGGATGGAGGGAGCAGCATTAACATCCTGTACTATGAGACCTTCCGTCGTATGGGACTAACAGATAAGAATCTCAAACCGTCTAATACAGTATTCCACGGTGTAGTGCCTGGCAGATCAGCATATCCCGTTGGTAAGATAGCTCTCGAAGTGGCCTTTGGGGATGATCATGATTCCAGGTCGGAGACATTGACGTTTGAAGTGGTGAAAATCCAAAGTCCATATCATGCCCTGTTTGGGCGACCGGCATACGCCAAGTTTATGGCTCGGCCCTGTTATGTGTATTTGCAGCTCAAGATGCCGGGTCACAAGGGGACAATAACGGTTCACGGAAGCCGCAAAATCGCTTTGGAATGCGAGGAAGGAGATGCGGCTTATGCAGAGTCGGTTTGTGCCACCGAGGAGTTGAAGTACTATAAAGACAATGTTGATCCGGCGGACATGACTCCGTTGAAGAAGCCAACTACGGAGCATGATCCGGCCCTGAAGTTCAAATCGGCAGCAGAAACTAAGCTTGTTGACTTCGTACCTGGCGATTCGTCCAAGCAGTTCAGCATCAGTGCCAACTTGGATCCGAAATAGGAAAGCGCGCTCATCGAGTTCATCCGTGAGAATCGGGACATTTTTGCATGGAAGCCCTCTGACATGCCAGGTGTACCGAGGCAACTCGCTGAGCACACACTTAATGTGGATCCTAAATACAAACCGGTGAAACAGTTCCTCCGCCGGTTTAACGAAGAAAGACGCAAGGCGATTGGAGAAGAGGTAGCCAGGCTCTTAGCAGCTGGTTTATTGTTGAAGTTTTTCACCCTGAGTGGCTTGCCAATCCGGTGCTAGTCCTTAAGAAAAACGGCACCTGGCGCATGTGTGTGGATTACACAGATCTTAATAAAGCTTGTCCAGCAGATCCTTTTGCCCTCCCCCGTATTGATCAAATCATTGATGCTACGGCGGGTTGTGAGCGTTTAAGTTTTTTGGATGCATATTCTGGCTATCATCAGATCAAAATGGCAGTTAAGGACCAGGAGAAGACGACATTCATAACTCCCTTTGGAGCCTTCTGCTATGTGTCTATGCCCTTTGGGCTCAAGAGTGCCCAGGCAACTTATCAACGGTGTGTACAAAATTGTCTTCACAAGCAGATTGGCCGTAATGTACATGCTTACGTGGATGATATCGTGGTTAAATCCAGGGAGAAGGAGACTCTGGTTGATGATTTGAAGGAAACCTTTGATAACCTAAGGACATACAAGATGATGCTTAATCCGGACAAGTGTGTCTTTGGTGTACCGGCGGGCAAGTTATTGGGTTTTCTGGTGTCCAACAGGGGAATTGAGGCTAATCCGGAGAAGATCACAGCCATCACCTCCCTGGCTAAACCAAAGTGTATCAATGATGTTCAACGCCTGGCAGGCCGGATTGCCGCGTTAAGCCGGTTTATCAGCCGCCTGGGTGAGAAGGCGATCCCTTTGTATCAGATGTTGAAGAAGACGGATCAGTTTGTCTGGAGTTCTGCTGCTGATGAAGCATTTGAGGACTTAAAGCGGCAATTGGCCAATCCGCCTGTGCTCGCCGCTCCCATTGACAAGGAGCCGTTACTGCTATATGTTGCTGCTAATGCTTCGTGCGGTCAGCGTGGCTATTGTGGTGGAGCGAAAGGAGGCAGGTAAGGAGCATCCGGTTCAACGTCCGGTCTATTATATCAGCGAGGTACTCATTGAGTCCAAGCAAAGGTATCCGCATTGGCAGAAGCTGGTGTACGGAGTTTTTATGGCAAGCCGGAAGCTTAAGCAATACTTTCCAAGGGCACCCAATTACGGTGGTCAGTTCTGCTCCTTTGGGAGATATCATCCAGAACCGGGAAGCAACTGGCCGGATTGCAAAGTGGGCTATAGAGCTGGGGCCGTACGGTTTGAAGTATGTGCCTCGGACAGCGGTTAAGTCTCAAGCACTTGTTGATTTCATCAATGATTGGACGGAAATGCAAGCACCTGAAGAAAAGCCGGATCATACGTATTGGACCATCCATTTTGACGGATCCAGGCAGTTGGAAGGCTCGGGGGCTGGAGTCGTATTAACTTCCCCACGAGGTGATAAGTTTTGTTATGTTCTCCGTTTAATGTTCCCTTGTACTAACAATGCAGCTGAGTATGAAGCCTTGCTCCATGGTCTCCGGATGGCTAAGGAGATGAATCTAAGTCGAGTTAAGTGCTTCGGTGACTCGGACCTTGTGGCTCAGCAAGTGTCTGGCACTTGGGACTCCAAGGACCCACTCATGGCAGCATATCGTCGTGAGGTGGATATTGTTGCAGGTTATTTCAGAGGCTATCAGGTGGACCACGTGGACCGGCGGAAAAATGAAGCGGCGGACGCTTTAAGCCGGCTGGGCTCTCAGCGCAAACCGGTCCCGCCCAATGTTTTTCTGGATGTGCTGCACAACCCGTCGGTGAAGATCCCTGGTGAAGAGGATTTGGCTATTCCTGATCCGGAGGCTCAATTGGTGGCAGTTCTTCATGTTATTCCGGATTGGACGCTTCCTTACCTGGCGTACAAGAACCGGGGCGAGTTGCCAGAAGATGAGATTCTGGCCCGGCAGATAATCCGGCGATCCAAGTCCATGGCTGTCATCAACGGTGAGTTGCATCATTGCAGTGTATCAGGAGCTTTTCAATGTTGCGTGTCTCCTGAAGAAGGCCGTGAAATTTTGCGTGAGATCCACGAAGGAGATTGTGGTCACCACGCCGGTTCAAAGTCTCTGGTGGCTAAAGCGTTTCGCCATGGTTTCTATTGGTTAACTGCTCATGCTGATGCGGAGGATCTGGTCAGACGATGTGATGGTTGCCAAAGGTTTTCAAGATGTGCTCATGTACCGGCTCAAGAATTGAGAATGATTCCAATTACTTGGCCGTTTGCGACTTGGGGGCTGGATATGGTTGGGCCTTTCAAAAGGTCCAAAGATAAGAAGACCCACCTCCTGGTGGCGGTTGACAAGTTTACAAAGTGGGTGGAGGCAGAACCTGTTAGCAAGTGTGATGCGGCCACGGCGGTTCAGTTCATCAAAAAGGCGATTTTCCGGTTTGGCTTTCCGCACAGTATTATCACAGATAATGGTACCAATTTGTCCAAAGGTGCTATGAAGGAGTTCTGCAAACGGGAGCACATGCGGCTCGACGTTTCATCAGTGGCACATCCACAGTCGAATGGTCAAGCAGAAAGAGCTAATCAAGAGATCTTGAGAGGCATCAAGCCCCGGCTCATGGTTCCTTTGCAGAGAACGCCGGGTTGTTGGGTAGAAGAATTACCATTTGTGTTATGGAGCATCAATACAACACCCAACAGATCAACAGGATACACACCGTTCTTCATGGTTTATGGAGCGGAGGCGGTTCTCCCCAGGGATATCCGTCATGATTCACCTCGTGTCACGGCTTATATTGAAGCGGACAATGAGACAGCACGGCAAGATGCTTTGGACCGGTTGGATGAAGAGCGTGACATCGCAGCCGCCCGATCGGCGATTTACCAGCAGGATCTTCGTCGTTATCACAGTCGCCGAGTCAGAACCAGAGCCTTTCAGGAAGGAGATTTGGTGCTTCGGCTCATCCAAGATCAGACTGATATGCATAAGCTATCCCCACCTTGGGAGGGGCCTTTCGTGGTCAGCAAGAATCTGCACAACGGGTCGTACTATCTGATCGATATTCGAGAGCATAAGGACTCACGTACATCAGAGGAGGAGACTAACAGGCCGTGGAATATAGCTCATCTTCGGCCTTACTATACCTGAGCCATTGGCTATACTTATGTACATATTACGACAATGTATATATTATGATTAAATATAATAAACCGGAACCTCAGCTAAAGCGGGGTATCTGTTCTTTTACATCATGTGAGGTTACACGGAGTTGCTCTAAAGCGGCCTCCGGTTTACCCCTTGAGTTCGCTTTGCTAAAAGCATCGTGTTATATCACTTGGAGGATTGGTCGTGTCCGAACCAATACCATGCCTCTTGATAGGCGAGAGCCACCAGATCACTTGGGGACTTGGTCATGTCTGAACCAGTCATGCCTCTTGATCGGCCTAAGGCCACAGAATCACTTGGGGGCTTGGTCGAACCCGAACCATGACCACGCCATTTGGTCGGCATAAATGCCACAAGAATCACTTGGGGACCTGGCTAACTAGAACCATAGTTACACCTAACGGGAGCTTGGTCGTGTTTGGCCATGGTAACGCCATTTGATCAGCTTAAATAAATCTTTTTTGGCAAACGTTTTTGTCGTTGCTTTTGCTTCATACTTTTCTTTGAAGGGGTTTTTTGCTTTTCATTGTGTTTTTAAACCGACAAAGTTTTTTAACCAATCAATTGACGGAACACAGTTCACGTCAATCCGGAGACTATTTGTCCGGTTTGATCCTTGTTGTTAACATCCTCTTATGGAGTAACACGGTGTTTATTATAACCCGGCACGGTTTACATGGTAACCAGTGTCATATAATATACAGGAGTTGTTATTTCCTCCAACAGTGTGGGTTTGCAAAACTCCGCTTCAAGGTTGGCCAAGCCAACTTCACACTCAACGATGGCAGGTATTATGTATCTCAAAATTTTGATCATATACTTAAAATTTTGTTTTGGATGTTTTGATTTATATATACAGACATCATATTCCGCCTGACGGTACAACCGCGGTGGCACTTGACGAATTTCTTATTTCAGAAAGTGTTTTGGAAAGTTCATTACCACAGGAAGAACAAGTTATGCACGAAGGCATATCAACATCAAAGGTATCAGCTAGCCTATTACAAGGCAACATGGTGCCCATAATAACATAATTGTTTTTCACAAAGGAGAGGAAGTTTTAAAACCGGTTTCCGATTTAAGCTTGGCCACCAGCCTGGCCTGATGGTTGTGGGTCATCCTGCGCCGCTTCAGCTTCCGTTTCTCTACCCAGTGGCTGGAAATCCACAGTTGTCCAGTCGATTCCCATTAATGCTTGAAAAACAGCTTCATCATGGATTAGCAATGACGGGTCAATATCGGGAGCGTAAGTATGCTTACGGATTGGAGGGATCAGATTTTCCGATTCATGGATTGGTGCAGCTATTCGCTTGTTCTGACTGTCATATTGGGCTTGATAATGAGACAAGTCTGCTTCCTCAGCCAGTTGACAAGCTAGCGGACGTACCTCCCGGTTTATTGCTCGCAGATCCGCTTCACCAAATTCTGACCCGTCTTCCTTCAAGCTGGGATAGCCCTGAGCCGCTTCAATAGGATCAAAATCCGGCACCCAGGCTTTTTGCCCGGATTAAAGCATTGATTGCACCGGTTCGAGCAGCAGATTTCTTCAGCTCTTCAACCCGGGCAGGAAGCACTGACAGTTTCATCAGAGTATCTTGAATCAAAGTGGGCGCCGGTTTGTTATGAGACGCGGTACAGATGATCCGCTGGGCACCAGTATACAATTGTTCAACCAAGGTATAGGCGGCTTTCAATTTCTTCCGCACATCTGACCCCAAGTGACCAATGCGTGTCCCTGAAATACCATAAAAGGTTAATAAACCGGCGACTCTGTAAGAAGGCAGAACCAATTCAGAAGGCAAGCTGGCTTACCAAAGATAGCAGTGGTCATGGCATGAACGTGCCGCTTTATGCTAGTCAGTTCATCCGTCACTGGTTTTAGTGCAGCCTCGGCATCCTCTGCTCGTTTGATCAAAGCGGACTTTTCAGTGGCCCAATCCGCCCGTTTCTTCTTGAAGTTCTCCTTAAGTTGTTCCATGGCGCTTAAGGCACTGGCCAATTCCTCTTTTGCTTTGGAGGTTTCAGCCTGTTGGGTTTTCAGGTTTTCTTGAAGATCGATGACTTGGTTTTCTTTCGCCTTCAACTCCGCCTGCAGGCATACAGATATATGTTTCAACAAATTGGTAGAAGGATTCAAGTACCAACCACATAACAAGTTATGCGCTTAGCACTTGGGGGCTAATGCATATTCGATCTTCATCTTTCAATTGTTTACAAAGTCCCAAGCTCAATACAAGTATTCAACTTGGCACTTGGGGGCTAATGGCTATTTGATCATATGTATTCTGATGCGGCAGTTTCAATTACTTAAAGTACCGGTTTAACTACGCTAAGTTGAACGTGCCCTTGGGGACTACATCAGCAGATTTCAAAGCATCAAGATTCATATTATTAAGTCCTGGTTTGAAAGAATATTTCAAATCGGCCCTTAGGGGCTAGGAGAGTCAGCAAGAATGAAAGCATACAAGCAGGAAGGAGCATATGGAAGTTACCCCATATTTATCCTTCATCATGTTAACCAGACCGGCTTCATAGTCACAGCTAGTATACATCCGGTTCAGATAGCTGGAATGGATATCTTGGGCGTTCAGAGCAGCGTAAGCCGTCAGATCAGCATTCCAATTGCCTTTGCCAAAAGCAGCTAATTCTTCCTTGGCAGAATGTTTGGATAAAGCGACAGGATTGCTTGGCTCAGTATGGCCAGTGCCAGTAATGACAACTTCATCATCATTGGTACCGCCGGTTTGCACTGGAGTTGTTGGCTTGTCAGTAGGTTTTGCGGGACCAATGGAGCTTTCAACCCGGAGGGAACCTGTGGGCTGATGGATAGGACCTGAGGTATCAGTAGGTATTCCTTCAGCAGTAAGATCATCATCTGGCTGCGGTGGATCATTGGGAATATCCTCAGGAATAGCCGCTTCAAGATTGGGTGTTTGCCTGGTTCAAGAATGACATCTTCTTCGGCCGCTTTATCCAGGCGGGCCTTCTTGCTTGGCCTAGGTTTGGCCCTGAGAAGAATAACAAAATTAAATACAGCATATGTTCTAAGGCAATATACTGCAAACATCACAATAAATATAGCTTACCCAAGCACCGTTTTGAGCGGTGGGAGCTGAGTAGCCGATGACTCGCCAGAAGATGAGTGGGAAATAACCTGATAATTGGAGTCAGACGGATTAAGAGGTTGACGAAAGCATCCCGCTTTAGGACAAGCACTGACAAGCAAATTAGAGACCTCAGAATGACGTTTCCGAACCGGACTGTTCAGTAAACCGGCGGAGGTAACTACCTGGCCGCTGTGCCGGGTGGTGCGGCGAGCTTCGTGTTGTTGAGTCTTCATAAGAAGTTTAGGATCCAAATAAGCAAGAGGATGAGAAAATTTAACTTTCCGGTTTGCCTGATGGATTTTTTGTGAAGGCAAAGTTTCTGAATCGGAAGAGAGAATAATTACCTCTGCAACATCCGCATGGCTAGCTTCGGCATCATCCTGACAAATATCATCATCAATAAGATGCATGAAAAATAAACTAAGTGAGTCAAGCTCTACCTCAAAGTCCGGATTATCCACCTCGTCATCAGGGGCCGGATTAGAAGATGCAGTGGTTCTTTTCCGGTGGGCAGTCTTCTTCACAGCTTTAGTTTTTTGCCGGTTGCTCTTTCCGGTTTATCTGTTTTCTCTGGTTTCTCCTGCGGCAGCTTTTTGCTCCAAAACGGATCATCGCCCTGGTTATGCAGACACTGATATTATAAACAATGACCAGACATATCAATAACAGATTCAGCAAAGAGAAAAATCAAAGTCTTACAGCTGGCGGTTTGTTGGCGGCACAGAAGGGAAGCAGGCCGGTTCTAGCGCAGATGTGCTCCGGTTCATTCAGTATCTTACGCACAGCCTCTGTGATTTCTTCACCGGAGATCTGGAGTCTTGAATGTCGCAGTGGGTCATCCACACTATCAGTATATTCGCACATCAAACCGGAGCGCTGACTAAGGGGCAGTATGCTCCATGATATCCAACAGCGAGCAAGGTCAACCCCTGTTAAACCGTTGGCCGTAAAGGCCCTGAGCTTTGACAGCTGAGGAGCATATTTGCTTCTCTCCTAGGCAGTCAATCGTTGAGGAAAAGGATGGGTATTGCTGAGCCGCTCCGGACGAAAGCCAGGCAAGGGATTCTCACCAGCAGGGGAGGTGTCTTTGCAGTAGAACCATGTCTGATTCCACTCCTTGGGGTGACTGTGCAGCTTGGCATGAGGGTATGTGACCTCTTTCCTTTTTTGAATCACCATGCCATCCAACTCCGTATTAGAGCCATCAGTAAACTCAGTACGACGGTTTAGATGGAAAAGATCTCTGAATAATTCCACTGTGGGCTCCTCTTGAAAGAACACCTCACAGAGCACTTGGAAGTGGCACATATTTGTAACAGAGTTGGGGCCAGTGTCTTGCGGATGGAGTTGGAAATCAGCTAGAACATCCCGGTAGAATTTAGAACCGGGCGGTTTAAAACCCCGGGCTAAGTGGTCTAAGAAAACAACAACCTCTCCTTCTCGAGGTGTGGGGGGCATTCTTTGCCAGGAGCCCTCCAATGGACGGTGTCTTTGCTTCCCAAGGCGCCAATCAGGACTAAATCGTCCAGTTGATCCTCTATGACGTGAGAAGGGACCCAATTGCACTCATACACTTGCTTGGCCATGATGAAATCTACAAAGTACATTGATATGTGCAATGTTAAACTGGAAGCAGATCTATCTAAACCGGAGTTTATGAAGCAACAGCATCCCGGCGGTTCAACAAGGGTACTAATGATATATGATAGATTGCTTTTTCAAAGGTGAACCGCCTATGTGGTAAAGAGGATACAGATCTAAGGCAAGAATGACTAAGGAAGGTAAAAATAGATTTCATAAGGTCGCAGTGAAATTTTGGATCTACCATAAGACAGGAAAATAAAAGGATTTAGACCTAAAAGGTTGATCTCAGAGCAATTCACAAGGGACCAAATGAGTGTTTTATGCGCATAAAGGTTTGCTTTGGTAACAGAAGATAAGCCATTACGGAGAATACATCAGGTTTGAAGTTTTATTCATGGGCTAAAGAAGAAACAAAGGAAGAACAGCGCCAGAGTCTCAATGAACTTCGACGAACGAGGAAACCCTAGAACAGATCTGCGGGGGAAAGGAAAGAAGATTTACCGGAGCTGAGGAAGAAGCGGAAGGTCGCCGCGATGCTCTGGTGTGCTCAGGTTGATGCAGCGGCCAAGGTTGATGCAGAGGTTGACGGTGGCGGCGGAGCTTCGAAGCTGGGCGACGCGAGGAAGATGAAGCAGAAGGGGTCGGAGGGAAAGAGAACGGAAATGACCCTTCGGTCCTATTTATAAAGAAAGGGATATGTCAGGCGCGAGAATCAAGGAGCCGCGAGTTTGGAAACAAAGCTGCGGCCTTAATTGTCGCAGGCTTGTTAACAGGATAAGGTTCTTTATAACCAGTGACGTCACACCGGTCTACCGCGAGCAGAGAAGATGACATCACGGCGGTTCAACAAAATACAAGAAGATGTTGAAGATGAAGATTTTTGCTAAGGATTGACATGAACCCGTTCAAATCAATTTGGGGCCTAATGTTGGGGATATTACTACTGGGCGTAAACCGGCCAGGACAAGCCGGGTTAACTTCATCAGTAGTTGAGTGTGATAAAAGCCCATGAGGGCAGATGAGGGCTAAAGGCCCATAATCGGTTTAAGGCCTATAGCTATAAACCAGCGTCGGTATGTAACTTGTGTTATAAGTTAGGAATAGTGGAGACCTAACCGGACGCATCTATGAGCCGGTATCGGGACTCTGTAAACCGACGGGCGTCCCCATGTATATAAGGGGATGACCCGGCGGCGGTTCAAGGACAGACAACAACTCGAGACATAGGCGAAGCTTATTTGCTCCCTAGTCATCGAAACACCCATCAATTCCATCACAACTAGACGTAGGCTTTTACCTTCATTGAAGGGGCCGAACTAGTATAAACTCTCTTGCGTCCTTGTGTCCGCTTTAACCCCTTCAAGCTAACCCGTAGCGATGGCTCCACGACTAAGTCCTTTCTCTAGGACATCTGCCGTGACAAAACCACGACAATAACCTTGCAGCTTGCGGAGTTTTTATCCCCGCTTCATAGAGCAAAGTCTGAATCCACATGATCTCTACTGTAGCATTAGCAAGAGCTTTATATTCTGCTTCTGTACTTGACCTTGAAATTGTAGCCTGTTTCCTTGCACTCCATGACACAAGATTTGATCCCAGGAATATGGAAAATCCACCTGTAGATCTTCTATCATCAGCACACTCTGCCCAATTTGCATCAGAATATGCACTTGCAAGCATAGATGGTGACTTAGTAATTTTAATTCCAAGTCCCATTGTAAACTTTAGGTATCTCAAGATTCTTTTAACTGCTGTCCGGTGAACTGTACTTGGTGCATGCGGATATTGACAAACTTTATTGATAGAATAGGAGATATCTGGACGAGTCAAAGTCAAATATTGTAGTGCACCAACAACACTTCTGTAATTTGTTGCATCATCTGGACCAAGTAGTTCTCCTCCCTCAGCTGAAAGCTTTTCTGAAGTAGAGAGAGGTGTACTTACAGATTTGTAGTGCTCCAATCCTACCTTCCTGAGAATATCAGTGGTATATTTTTCTTGAGTCGGAAGTATTCCATCCTTTATCTGTTTTACTTCTATACCAAGAAAATAGTGAAGACTGCCCAAGTCCTTGAGTGCAAACTGAGCACTAAGATCATGAAGAAGACAATTAGTGGCATCTGAACTGAGCTAGCAAGAATTATATCATCAACATAAACAAGAACAAACATGGTGATGTTGCCTTTGTTATAAAAGAACAATGAGGTATCTGCTTTAGATGAAATAAATCCAAGTTGCTGTAACTATGTGCTCAACCTGGAATACCAAGCTCTTGGGGCCTGTTTCAAACCAAACAGAGCTTTATCCAACTTACAAACATAATGTGGTGTGCTCTTATTTTCATATCCTGGTGGTTGCCGCATAAACACTTCTTCCTCAAGAACACCATGGAGAAACGCGTTCTGAACATCTAGCTGTTTTAAGCTCCACCCTTTGGAAATAGCAATAGATAGTACAAGTCTAATAGTAGCTGCTTTAACAACGGGGCTAAAAGTATCCTCATAGTCAATACCAAATCTTTGTTTAAATCCTTTTGCAACTAATCTAGCCTTGTACCTGTCTATGGTTCCATCTGATTTCCTTTTATTTTGTAAACCCATTTGTAGTTAATCACATTCTTTCCCTTTTCTGGTGGTACTAGGTGCCAAGTTTTATTTTTCATGAGTGCTTGATATTCACTATCCATAGCCTCCTTCCACTCTTTTATGATCAAGAGCATCATATACATGTGTAGGCTCACTGGTACTAGTAAGAAACGCATGTTTACGACTATCGTACCTTATTGTACCATCTTTGTATTCTTTCGGCTTGAAAACATCGGTTTGCGACCTTGTAGTTCGTTGTGGAATTTCTGTTCCACAAGATGGAACCGCAGTCCTAGCCACAAAAGATCTTGGGGGTGCAGGAATTTCAGGAGAAGATTCAAATTTAGAAGATCCGAGCGCCACAGCAGATCCTGGACCCGCGCACGTAGAAATCTCCTGTCTGGCATGTGTGGCCCGCTCGGGCGTGGTTGGCCTGCTGCTTGTCGACTGGTCGCCCACAGGCTCCTCCCGAAGGTGATCACACGGGAAGTCCTCGCGCAGCCCCGCGCTGTCCAGGTTCGTGGGGTCTACTCCAGCACACCTATCGGCCATGGGTGTTGCGGGCATCTGAATCACGCCAGCTGGCGACAAGAGAGCGGCCACTCCGCACCTGGTGGATGGATCCGCCTCGGATCGCTCCGTGCCTGGCAGGATCTGCCTCGGATCCGGCACCAGAAGCTTCGTTCCTGTCACCTGATTTGTCTCTTCCACACATGAAATCATAGCTCAATTCTGCATCACTTTCAGCATTATTAACAAATTCTTCTGAATTATTCACATGATCAATATCAGCTAGTTCTCCCCGGTGATCATAGTTAGATAGAAGGGAAATTTCAGCACGAAGAAGGGCTCCGGCGTTAGGATGTAGTTTGGCAAAACGAAAAAGAGTTTCATCAAAGACTACATCACGAGAAATATAGATGCGTCTTATAGCTATTTCAAGACACTTGTAGCCCTTGTGAAGGTTACTATAGCCAATGAAAACACAATGGGTGGAGCGAAACTCGAGTTTGTGATGATTACATGGACGAAGATTAGGATAACAAGCGCACCCAAATTTTTTCAAAGAATTGTAATCTAGTTTTTGACCATACAATCGTTCCAAAGGAGTAGAGTTTCCTATCACCTTGCTTGGAAGCCGATTTATGAGGTATGTGGCTGCAATGAAATATTCGTCCCAATACTTAAGAGGCATGGAGGCATGAGTAAGTAGTGAGAGACCCACTTCAACAATATGACGGTGTTTGCGTTCTGCAGACCCGTTCTGTTGATGAGCATGAGGACAAGAGACATGATGTTCAATGCCTATGTCACAGAAGAAGGAATTGAGCTTCTCAGATTCACCTCCCCAGTCACTTTGGACTGTAAGAATTTTTCTGTCAAAGTGACGTTCAACAAGTTTTTGAAATTCTTGGAAGACGGAATAAACTTCAGATTTGAATTTCAGCAGCTATATCCAAGTGAATTTACCGCAGTCATCAATAAAGCTAACATAATACTTTTTTCTTCCAAAAGAATATCTTGCATGACCCCATACATCACTAAAAATAAGTTCTAAAGGAGCATGAGACACACTATTTGATCGAGGATAGGGGAGTTGATGACTCTTGGCATATTGACAAGCATCAACAACAGACTCTTTATTTTCACTACCTGACAAAGGAAGATTGCCTTTATTAACTACTTGCTCGACTATGACTAATGAAGGATGCCCTAATCTTTGATGCCATCTTGCCAGAGAGGGCTTGATGATGGAATAGACTTGATGACGATGACGACTTCGACTAAATGCTCCTGATGTAATGGGGTAGAGTCCACCAATGCATCTACCGTGATGGAGAAGTTCCCTCGTTGCCCGATCCTTTATAAGAAAATATTCATGATGAGTTTCAAAGAACACATTGTTATCGGCTGTTAAGCGAGACATGGATGCAAGATTTTTATTGGCTTGTGGAACATGAAGAACATCTTTCAACAGAAGATCACGTTTAGAAATAGGGGAACTAATTGATGATTGACCAATGTTAGAAATTTTCATACCTCCACCGTTTGCGGCGGTGTTCACTGGATCCTTGCCGTAATATTTCTCTCGGAAGGCAAGCTTCTCAAGCTCGCTTGTGATGTGATCGGTCGCCCCGGAGTCGGCGTACCACATGGTCTCTCCTTCTCCTCCTTGCTCCCTAAGTGCAGCCGCTGCATGGCACTCATCTGGAACATAATTCTCATCGTAGCAATGCCAACAGTCCATGACCTCGTGCCCTGGCTTCTTACAAAGCTGATACCGAGGCCTACGTTTACGGCTGGAGGAGGGCATGTTGTTGTAGTTGCTGCTGTTGGGGCATGGGCCATTGTTGTTGGCGCGCCCACGCCCACCACTGTTGTAGTCACGCCCCTGGTAGCCACGGCCTCGGTTGCCACGGCCACGGCCACGGGACACGTTTGTTGGAAATATGCCCTAGAGGCAATAATAAATTGGTTATTATTATATTTCCTTGTTCATGATAATCGTTTATTATCCATGCTAGAATTGTATTGATAGGAAACTCAGATACATGTGTGGATACATAGACAACACCATGTCCCTAGTAAGCCTCTAGTTGACTAGCTCGTTGATCAATAGATGGTTGCGGTTTCCTGACCATGGACATTGGATGTCGTTGATAATGGGATCACATCATTAGGAGAATGATGTGATGGACAAGACCCAATCCTAAGCCTAGCACAAAGATCGTGTAGTTCGTATGCTAAAGCTTTTCTAAATGTCAAGTATCATTTCCTTAGACCATGAGATTGTGCAACTCCCGAATACCGTAGGAATACTTTGGGTGTGCCAAACGTCACAACGTAACTGGGTGGCTATAAAGGTACACTATATGTATCTCTGAAAGTGTCTGTTGGGTTGGCACGAATCGAGACTGGGATTTGTCATTCCGTGTGACGGAGAGGTATCTCTGGGCCCACTCGGTAGGACATCATCATAATGTGCACAATGTGATCAAGGAGTTGATCACGGGATGATGTGTTACGGAACGAGTAAAGAGACTTGCCGGTAACGAGATTGAACAAGGTATCGGGATACCGACGATCGAATCTCGGGCAAGTATAGTACCACTAGACAAAGGGAATTGTATACGGGATTGATCGAATCCTCGACATCGTGGTTCATCCGATGAGATCATCGTGGAACATGTGGGAACCAACATGGGTATCTAGATCCTGCTGTTGGTTATTGACCGGAGAACGTCTCGGTCAAGTCTGCATGGTTCCCGAACCCGTAGGGTCTACACACTTAAGGTTCAATGACGCTAGGGTTATAAAGGAAGTTTGTATGTGGTTACCGAATGTTGTTCGGTGTCCCGGATGGTATCCCGGACATCACGAGGAGTTCCGGAATGGTTTGGAGGTAAAGATTTATATATGGGAAGTCCTGTTTTGGTCACCGGAAAGGTTTTGGGTTTTATCGGTAACGTACCGGGACCACCGGGAGGGTCCCGGGGGTCCACCAAGTGGGGCCACCAGCCCTGGAGGGCTGCATGGGCCAAGTGTGCGAGGGGACCAGCCCCGGGTGGGCTGGTGCGCCCCCCCACAAGGGCCCAAGGCGCCTAGGGTTTGGGGAGGGGGCGCACCCACCTAACTTGGGGGGCAAGTTTCCCCTCTCCCCCCTTGGCCGCCCCACTAGATGGGGTTTTGGGCTGGCCGCCCGCCCTAGGGTGGAACCCTAGGTGGGGCGCACCCCCTCCCTCTCCCCTATATATACTTGAGCTCTTTTGGGGATGCCCACAGTTGAGTTTCTGACCTCTCCCTGGCGCAGCCCTACCTCTCTTTCTCCTCATATCTCGCGGTGCTTGGCGAAGCCCTGCTGGATCACCATGCTCCTCCACCACCACCACTCCGTTGTGCTGCTTCTAGATGGAGACTTCCTCAACCTCTCCCTCTCTCCTTGCTGGATCAAGGCATGGGAGACGTCATCGGGCTGTACGTGTGTTGAACGCAGAGGTGCCGTCCGTTCGGCACTAGGATCTCCGGTGATTTGGATCACGACGAGTACGACTCCTTCAACCCTGTTCTCTTGAACGCTTCCGCTTAGCGATCTACAAGGGTATGTAGATGCACTCTCCTTCCCCTCGTTGCTGGTTTCTCCATAGATAGATCTTGGTGACACGTAAGAAAATTTTGAATTTCTGCTACGTTCCCCAACAGTGGCATCATGAGCTAGGTCTATTGCGTAGATTCTATGCACGAGTAGAACACAAAGTAGTTGTGGGCATTGATTTTGTTCAATATGCTTACCGTTACTAGTCCAATCTTGTTTCGACGGTATTGTGGGATGAAGCGGCCCGGACCGACCTTACACGTACTCTTACGTGAGACTGGTTCCACCGAGTGACATGCACTAGTTGCATAAGGTGGCTCGCGGGTGTCTGTCTCTCCCACTTTAGTCGGAACGGATTCGATGAAAAGGGTCCTTATGAAGGGTAAATAGCAATTGGCATATCACGTTGTGGTTTTGCGTAGGTAAGAAACGTTCTTGCTAGAAACCCATAGCAGCCACGTAGAACATGCAAACAACAATTAGAGGACGTCTAACTTGTTTTTGCAGGGTATGCTATGTGATGTGATATGGCCAAGACGAATGTGATGAATGATATGTGATGTATGAGATTGATCATGTTCTTGTAATAGGAATCACGACTTGCATGTCGATGAGTATGACAACCGGTAGGAGCCATAGGAGTTGTCTTTATTTATTGTATGACCTGCGTGTCATTGAACAACGCCATGTAATTACTTTACTTTATTGCTAACCGGTAGCCATATTAGTAGAAGTAATAAGTTGGCGAGACAACTTCATGGAGACACAATTATGGAGATCATGATGATGGAGATCATGGTGTCATGCCGGTGACGATGATGATCATGGAGCCCCGAAGATGGAGATCAAAAGGAGCAATATGATATTGGCCATGTCATGTCACTATTTTATTGCATGTGATGTTTATCATGTTTTTGCATCTTATTTGCTTAGAACGACGATAGTAAATAAGATGATCCCTCATTAAAATTTCAAGAAAGTGTTCTCCCTAACTATGCACAGTTGCGAAAGTTCGTCGTTTCGAAGCACCACGTGATGATCGGGTGTGATAGATTCTTACGTTCGAATACAACGGGTGTTGATGAGCCTAGCATGTACAGACATGGCCTCGGAACACATGCGAAACACTTAGGTTAACTTGACGAGCCTAGCATGTACAGACATGGCCTTGGAACACAAGAGACAGAAAGGTCGAGCATGAGTCGTATGGTAGATACGATCAACATGAAGATGTTCACCGATGTTGACTAGTCCGTCTCATGTGATGATCGGACACGGCCTAGTTGACTCGGATCATGTAATCACTTAGATGACTAGAGGGATGTCTATCTGAGTGGGAGTTCATAAGATGAACTTAATTATCCTGAACATAGTCAAAAGGTCTTCGCAAATTATGTCGTAGCTCACGCTTCAGTTCTACTGTTTAGATATGTTCCTAGAGAAAAATTAGTTGAAAGTTGATAGTAGGAATTATGCAGACAGTAGAAGGTTTATGTCCTCAATGCACCGCTCAGTGTGCTGAACCTCGAACGTCGTCTGTGGATGTTGCGAACATCTGACATACACGTTTTGATGACTACATGATAGTTCAGTGCGTAATGCTAAATGGTTTAGAATTGAGGCACCAAAGACGTTTTTGAAACATCGCAGAACATATGAGATGTTCCAAGGACTGAAATTGGGATTTCAGGCTCGTGCCCACATCAAGAGGTATAAGACCTCCGACGATTTTCTTAGCCAACAAACTAAGGGAGAAAAGCTCAATTGTTGAGCTTGTGCTCAGATTGTCTAAGTACAACAATCATTTGAATCGAGTGGGAGTTGATCTTCCAGATGAGATAGTGATGTTTCTCCGAAGTCATTACCACCAAGCTGCTAGAGCTTCGTGATGAACTATAATATATCAGGGACATATATGATGATCCTTGAGATATTCGCGATGTTTGACACCACAAAAGTAGAAATCAAGAAGGAGCATCAATTGTTGATGGTTGGTGAAACCACTAGTTTCAAAAAGGGCAAGGGCAAAAAGGGATACTTCATGAAACGGCAAATCAGCTGCTGCTCTAGTGAAGAAACCCAAGGTTGAACCCAAACCCGAGGCTAAGTGCTTCTGTAATAAGGGGAACAGCCACTGGAGCAGAATTACCCTAGATACTTGGTAGATGAGAAGGCTGGCAAGCTCGATAGAAGTATATTGGATATACATTGTGTTAATGTGTAATTTACTAGTACTCCTAGTAGCACCATGGTATTAGATACCGGTTCGGTTGCTAAGTGTTAATAAACTTGAAATAAAAGGCTGCAGAGTAAACGAAGACTAGCTAAAGGTGAGCTGGCGATATGTGTTGGAAGTTTTTCCCAAGCTTGATGTGATCAAGCATCGCACGCTCCCTCTACCATCGAGATTGGTGTTTGCGTTGAGCATAGACATGATTGGATTATGTCTATCGCAATACGGTTATTCATTTAAGGAGAATAATGGTTACTCTGTTTATTTGAATAATACCTTCAATGGTCTTGCACCTAAAATGAATGGTTTGTTGAATCTCGATCGTAGTGATACACATGTTCATGCCAAAAGATATAAGATAGTAATGATAGTACCACCTACTTGTGGCACTGCCACGTAAGTCATATCGGTATAAAACGCATGAAGAAGCTCCATGTTGATTTATCTTTGGGATCACTCGTTTTGAAGAGTTTGAGACATGCGAACCATGTCTATTGGTGTATATGCATGAAGAAACTCCATGCAAATGGACCGTTTGGACTCACTTGGTTTTGAATCACTTGAGACATGCAAATAATACCAAATGGGCAAGATGACTGAAAGCCTCGTTTTCAGTAAAATGGAACTAGAAAGCAACTTGCTGGAAGTAATACATTTTGATGTGTGCAGTCCAATGAGTGCTGAGGCATGCAGTGGATATCGTTATGTTCTTACTTCACAGATGATTTGAGTAGATGTTGAGTATATTTACTTGATGAATCACGAGTCTGAATTATTGAAAGGTTCAAGTAATTTCAGGGTGAAGTTGAAAGATCGTCGTGACAAGAGGATAAAAGATCTATGATATGATCATAGAGATGAATATCTGAATTACGAGTTTGGCACAGAATTAAGACATTGTGGAAATTATTTCATAACTAATACAGCCTGGAACACCATAGTGTGATGGTGTGTCCGAACATCATAACTGCACCCTATTGGATATGATGCATACCATGATGTCTCTTATCGAATTACCATGATAGTTTATGGGTTAGGCATTAGAGACAACCACATTCACTTTAAATAGGGCACCATGTAATTCCGATGAGATGACACCGTATGAACTATGGTTTAGAGAAACCTAAGCTGTCATTTCTTAAAAGTTTGGGGCTGCGACGCTTATGTGAAAAAGTTTCAGGCTGATAAGCTTGAACCCAAAGCGGATAAATGCATCTTCATAGGACACCCAAAACAGTTGGGTATACCTCCTGTCTCAGATCCGAAAGCAATAAGGGATTGTTTCTAGAATCGGGTCCTTTCTCGAGGAAAAGTTTCTCTCGAAAGAATTGAGTGGGAGGATGGTGGAGACTTGATGAGGTTATTGAACCGTCTCTTCAACTAGTGTGTGGCAGGGCACAGGAAGTTGTTCCTGTGGCACCTACACCAATTGAAGTGGAAGCTTATGATAGTGATCATGAAACTTCAGATCAAGTCACTAACAAACCTTGTGGGATGACAAGGATGCGTACTACTTCAGAGTGGTACGTAATCCTATCTTGGAAGTCATGTTGCTAGACAACAATGAACCTACGAGCTATGGATAAGCGATGGTGGGCACGGATTCCAATAAATGGCTCGAGGCCATAAAATCTGAGAGAGGATCCATGTATGAAAACAAAGTGTAGACTTTGGCAGAACGGCTCGATGGTCGTAAGGCTGTTGAGTATAGATGGATTTTAAAAGGAAGACGGACAATGATGGTAAGTATCACCATTAAGAAAGCTCGACTTGTCGTTAAGATTTTTTCCGACAAGTTCAAGGAGTTGACTATGATGAGACTTTCTCATTCGTAGCGATGCTAAGAGTCTGTTGGAATTATATTAGCGATTACTGCATTATTTATGAAATCTTGCAGATAGGATGTCAAACATTGTTTCCTCGACGATTTTCTTGAGGAAAGGTTGTATGTGATACAACCGGAAGGTTTTGTCAATCCTGAAAGATGCTAATAAGTATGCAAAGCTCTAGCAATCCTTCTAAGGACTGGAGTAAGCATCTCGGAGTTGGAATGTATGCTTTGATGACATGATCAAAGATTTTGGGTGTATACAAAGTTTATGAGAAACTTGTATTTCCAAAGAAGTGAGTGGGAGCACTATAGAATTTCTGATGAATATATATTGTTGACATATTGTTGATCAGAAATGACGTAGGATTTCTGGAAAGCATATAGGGTTATTTGAAAAGTGTTTTTCAATGGAAAACCTGGATTAGGCTACTTGAGTATTGAGCATTAAAATCTATAGGGATAGATCAAAATGCTTAATAGTACTTTCAAATGAATACATACCGTGACAAGATTTTGAAGGAATTCAAAATGGATCGGCAAAGAAGGAGTTCTTGGCTGTGTTATAAGGTGTGAACATTGAGTAAGACTCGAAACCTGACCGCGGCAGAATAGAGAGAAAGGACGAAGGTCGTCCCCTATGCTTTTGTCATAGGCTCTATACGGTATGCCATGCTGAGTACCGCACCTGATGTGTGCCTTGCCACATATCTGGCAAGAGGGTACAAAGGTAATCTAGGAGTAGATCACCAGATAGCGGTCTAAATTATCCTTAGAGGAATAAGGATATGTTTCTCGGTTATGGAGGTGATAAAGAGTTCGACGTAAAGAGTTACGTTGATGCAAGCTTAACACCTATCCGGATAGCTCTGAGTAGAGATACTGGATACGTATAATGGAGCAACAATTTAGAATAGCTCCAAGTAGAACAGTTATTTGAATTGGCTCCAAATGTAGCGTAGTAGTTTCATCTACAAGATGACATAGAAATTTGCGAAGTACATACAGATCTGAATGTTGCAGACACGTTGACTAAAACCTCTCTCACAAGCATAACATGATCAAACCCAGAACTCTTTGGGTGTTAGTCACATGGGGATGTGACCTTGAGTGTTAATCACATATCGATGTGAACTGGATTATTGACTCTAGTGCAAGTGGGAGACTGTTGGAAATATGCCCTAGAGGCAATAATAAATTGGTTATTATTATATTTCCTTGTTCATGATAATCGTTTATTATCCATGCTAGAATTGTATTGATAGGAAACTCAGATACATGTGTGGATACATAGACAACACCATGTTCCTAGTAAGCCTCTAGTTGACTAGCTCGTTGATCAATAGATGGTTGCGGTTTCCTGACCATGGACATTGAATGTCGTTGATAACGGGATCACATCATTAGGAGAATGATGTGATGGACAAGACCCAATCCTAAGCCTAGCACAAAGATCGTGTAGTTCGTATGCTAAAGCTTTTCTAAGTGTCAAGTATCATTTCCTTAGACCATGAGATTGTGCAACTCTCGGATACCGTAGGGATACTTTGTGTGTGCCAAACGTCACAACGTAACTGGGTGGCTATAAAGGTACACTACAGGTATCTCCGAAAGTGTCTGTTGGGTTGGCACGAATCGAGACTGGGATTTGTCACTCCGTGTGATGGAGGGTATCTCTGGGCCCACTCGGTAGGACATCATCATAATGTGCACAATGTGATCAAGGAGTTGATCACGGGATGATGTGTTATGGAACAAGTAAAGAGACTTGCCGGTAACGAGATTGAACAAGGTATCGGGATACCGACGATCGAATCTCGGGCAAGTATCATACCACTAGGCAAAGGGAATTGTATACGGGATTGATCGAATCCTCGACATCGTGGTTCATCCGATGAGATCATCGTGGAACATGTGGGAACCAACATGGGTATCCAGATCCCGCTATTGGTTATTGACCGAAGAACGTCTCGGTCATGTCTGCATGGTTCCCGAACCCGTAGGGTCTACACACTTAAGGTTCGATGACGCTAGGGTTATAAAGGAAGTTTGTATGTGGTTACCGAATGTTGTTCGGAGTCCCAGATGATATCCCGGACATCACGAGGAGTTCCGGAATGGTCCGGAGGTAAAGATTTATATATGGGAAGTCCTGTTTTGGTCACCGGAAAGGTTTTGGGTTTTATCGGTAACGTACCGGGACCACCGGGAGGGTCCCGGGGGTCCACCAAGTGGGGCCACCAGCCCCGGAGGGCTGCATGGGCCAAGTGTGGGAGGGGACCAGCCCCAGGTGGGCTGGTGCGCCCCCCCACAAGGGCCCAAGGCGCCTAGGGTTTGGGGAGGGGGCGCACCCACCTAACTTGGGGGCAAGTTTCCCCTCTCCCCCCTTGGCCGCCCCACTAGATGGGGTTTTGGTCTGGCCGCCACCCCTAGGGTGGAACCCTAGGTGGGGCGCACCCCCTCCCTCTCCCCTATATATACTTGAGCACTTTTGGGGATGCCCACAGTTGAGTTTCTGACCTCTCCCTAGCGCAGCCCTACCTCTCTTTCTCCTCATATCTCGCGGTGCTTGGCGAAGCCCTGCTGGATCACCATGCTCCTCCACCACCACCACGCCGTTGTGCTGCTGCTGGATGGAGTCTTCCTCAACCTCTCCCTCTCTCCTTGCTGGATCAAGGCATGGGAGACGTCACCGGGCTGTACGTGTGTTGAACGCGGAGGTGCCGTCCGTTCGGCACTAGGATCTCCGGTGATTTGGATCACGACGAGTACGACTCCTTCAACCCCGTTCTCTTGAACACTTCCGCTTAGTGATCTACAAGGGTATGTAGATGCACTCTCCTTCCCCTCGTTGCTGGTTTCTCCATAGATAGATCTTGGTGACACGTAAGAAAATTTTGAATTTCTGCTACGTTCCCCAACAACGTTGTTGACAGAAGACTGTCGGGTGTTCATCCCTTGAAGAAGATTGATCTGAGCCTCGAAGCTTATCAACTGACTGTAGAGTTCCGGCGTGGAGACCGGCTCGACGCGGGCAGTGATGGCCGAGACCACTGAGTTGTACTCGAGGTCTAGACCCTTGAGGATGTAGGAGTTTACTTCTGTATCCTTGAGAGGAATACCGGTGGTGGCGATCTCATCGGCCAGACTCTTGATCTTGGCGAGGTAGTCCACCGTGCTCGAGTTCCCCTTGTGAAGGTTGGCCAAGGCGATTCCGGTGTTGATCTCTTGCGCTTGGTTCTGGGCGGCGAAAGTGTCATGGATTGCTTTCCATACTTCAGCCGGTGTCTGCAGCGTTACAACCTGGGCAAGTACCTCAGGAGAAAGAGAAATCACAAGGAAACCTTGTACCTGCTGTTGTTGGGCGAACCAGATTTTTCGGGCGACATTGATGACCTGCTCCTCCTTCCCATCTTTGGTTATCGTGAGAGTGGCAGGTGGCGGCATGTTCGTTGCATCAAGGAAGTGGTCCATCTGTGCACCCTTAATTTGGGGAAGCACGATGGCCTTCCATAGGAGGAAGTTGGTCCTCGTTAGCTTCTCTGATGGTGGGGAACAGAGGGACATGCTAGCGCTTGTGCTTGATGAGGGGGCGAAGGTGGAAGAGGAAGCGGTGGTCAGGGCGCTCATGGTGCTGGCGAGGGTGGATGCGGTGGTGCCGGTCATGATTGATCCTCTCGGGAGCTTCTCTCGGGAAGTTTTGGGCTAGATGCGATCTCGTCGATCTATTCGAGGAAGTAGGCTCTGATTACAATGTAAAATGCGGAAGCGTATCTACCTGCCGTAGCAGGCCGCGGTGGTTATATTGATTGGGGTGATAGCCTACCGTGGCGTATAAGTTACGGACGATCGCTAGGATACATCCTGGGACAAGGAAACCGATACAGGAGAGAGAACAGAGAGATAGAAAGAGATTACAAAAGTTTAAACCAAGCTACCAATCTATCTAACACAACCAAGGTGTGTTGGTCCGGCCGGTGTTGCCCACAGGGTTCTCCTAGCGGGTGTTCCCTAGTGTGGCGATGAAGTGGTGTTGTTCCGGAAGTGCGCATACTCGCGAGTTGCTCGCCCACTAGAGAGAGACGAGAGGAAGAAGAGATGCGATGAGTAGGAGAGATAAATTTTGCTATGTCAGAGTCAAAACCATACTGAGACAATAATGGGTCAGCTAAGGCGAGGGACTAAACTTATCCGGTTTAAAGAGTTAAGGGACTAAAATTTGTCAGTTTTGAAGTTGAGAGATTAAATCTGAACTTTCGAAAAAGTTGAGAGATGAATACATATATTTTCCTTAAAATGTGTAGCATTACTAACGTATCTCGTACCTATGTGCACGATTTCCATGACCGTGTATGTCGTTGAGTACGTTAAGCTGGTGTTCTTTTTGGAACCATCTTTTGGGTGTTATCTTTCTTTCTGGGGAAAAAGAGGATCCTTTGGCTAGGGTTTTTCATGTCTTTTGTCGGTGCTGTTGTCGGTCTAGCTTGTCTTTTATGGTCTTAAGGTCATGGTGGTGCGGTGGATCCCAGCCCTTGCCGGCGGGAGGGCTCCGTATTTCATGTTTTTTTAGTTTTGTTAGGGTTTGTATCATGCTCAGAGAGGCGAGGTGGTGGCGGTTCTATGAAGATGGAATAAGGTTCTCGCCGCCTAGCCCCTGTCTTGGTGATCTTTGCAGCATATTCTGAGGGCATGTGAGGCTTTTTATCTGGCGGATCTCGCGAGATTCGGTCGGCGTTTGTCTACTCGCCGACCATGTCTTCGTTCGTCTGTGTTCGTGTGTCTACATATTGGATCCTTCTTATCTACGCTTCTCTTAATCGGCGGCGGTTCCTGTTCTGGTGCGCTGGTCCTATGGGGTCATAGCATGAGGACTCTCCGACTGTCTACTATAATAAGGTTTGCCTGGCTCCGATGAGGAAGGAGCGAAGACGGCGCGCCGCCTTCGGCTCGTTCCAATGCTTGTAGTGGTCACTAGGTGGTCTACTGACCTAGATGTATTGTTTACTTCTGGTGTTCTTTGTAGTACCTTTTGATAGCAAAAGTAATGTATGTAGATGTGGCCCCTAAGAAAACCTATTGCTTTACCAAGCACATAGTATAGATGTACCAATTAGTTCTTTTTGCTGGTAAAACCTATGATCTATTCATCAATTATCAAGATAGAACAAATATATCAGAAATAAAAATTACGTCCAGATCCATAGATTATCTAGCGGCAACTACTCGTACTGAAGCGAGCCGATGGCACGTCGCCGTCATCGCTCCTCCCTCATCAGAGCCATGCAAACCTTTTTGTAGTAGACAGTCGAGAAATCGTCATGCTAAGGCCCTATAAAAGCAGCGTGCCGGAACAGCAACCGCTGCCGATGCAGAAAAGCGTAGATAGGACGAATCCAACCTATAGGCACACAAAAATAGAAGAACGAAGACAAGATCCACATGGATCCACCGAAGGCAGACACCGGCCGAATCCCGTGAGATCTGCCGGATACAAATCTCCACACGCACTTCGATGATGTTAGAAGCACCACTAGAACAAGGGCTAGATGGGGAGGACCTCATTCCACTTTTAAAGAGCCGGCGCTACCTCACCCTCTAAGCAGAACAAAAAGCCTAACTAAACCAAAAAAAGTATTAAAAAATGAAGCCACACATCGGCCATGGAGATGACGTAGACCGGTGTCGGCGCCGGCAGAAGGCACATAAAACCTAGTGGCTAGATGCCCTTTGCGTATGAGGCAGCGCGCTGTTACGAGTGAAGGCGTGGATATTCTCTAGCTGAGGTGATGACGTAGGCGTTCTTCACATGACCACATGTCATCAGAAGACCAAAATCGGTAAACCCTTTCAATCATGCAGTTACAATTACAAGTAAACCATACCAATTAGTTAAATAAAATGATTTTTTATAAAACAATTATTTCAAGTTCTCCGCGATGTGTGCCTACCAACCTATGAGAGTGGAGGAGGGCCCCTGAAAATAGGAGTGGAGAGGGAAATATAAGAACAACAAGAAGTAAGTAAAATAACCACCTGCATCTACAGTACACAACTTGCATCATTTCGCCGGAGCTATGGTCGATTGGGGTCCAATTGGATTGTGCCTGCAATCACCTTGCCAACCAACGACACGCCAAAATTTTGGCAGAGGAAACGGCCGCCATCACCTCATGAAATAGTTGGCTGCGTTATTAACGGGAAGGACCGACGGGGCTGGGGTGAGCTAATTATTTGGATCTCAACTAAACGCAAGCCATCGCTCTGGTCAACTATCAAATATTTGTCCATGCACGTTAGGGCTATGATCCAAACATACCCCATCACACGGATGGGTCCTTGCCGCCTTAAGCACTCGAACAGGTAGCTGGCGCCTGAATCGAACTCGCACCCCTCACAAGTCAAGCCTTGCTCGATGACCACCACACCAGCTGGACAAGTATGATATCAATAGCGCTAACAGTACTTGTACTAGTATATCTGCCCTATTTATTTATCATTTAGATTTTCTATTTTTTTTAACAAATCGTTAATTTAAAATTGTTCACTGATTTTGAGAGTAACCTTTACAAACTTAAAAAAGTCCATCGATTTTGAAAAATAGTTCATCATATTTAAAGAAAAGTTCAGAAACATAAAAAAGTTCACCGATTTTGGAAAAAGTTACAAAGGTTCATTGTTTTCGAAAAAAGTTCATCGATTTTGACAAAAATTTCACCGAGTTTGAAAAAATAGTTCATCGATTATGAAAAAAGTTCACAAATTTGAAGGAACAATTCATCAATCTTGAAAAAAGTTCATCGGATTCTAAAAAAGTTCGTCAAATTTGAATTTTTTATCAAATTTAAAAAAATCATTGAATTAGAAAAAAGTTCATCAATTTTTAAAAATGTGGATGGATTTGAAGAAAAACAACGAATGAGGAAGAAGGGAAAATTTTAAAAAGAAAAATAGAAAAAAACAGAAAACAGAAAACAGAAAAAGGAAAGAAAAGATGATAAGTAAAAGAAGTGATGTAACTTAGCGCATCCAGGTCCTGTGGCGGGGTGGTTCGATTCCTCCTGGATGGATATTGCGGATTTTTTGGGGACCAACTAGTTAACAAGCGCTCCTTCGGGAGCCTCGCAACGATCAGCGTCATTTGGCGCGCTCTCAGTCATTCGCCACGTGTCGCGCTCTGGACGCTTCCTTCGAATTTTTTATTTTATTTTTCCGCATCCGTTTTTTGTTTTTAAATGGTTTTTTCGGTCTTTTTGATGTTTTGGTTTTTCCCCGGTTTTCCTTAGCTTTTTGATAAAAAAAATGTTGGAAAAAAAATTTGCGCGAAAAATACGTGTTATTCTTTTTCTTTCGTAAAGGTCACGGTTTTTTTTCGCGAGAGGCACGCTTGTGCTTTAGCGAGAGTCACGGCCGTGTCTTTCGGAAGTGGAAAAAAACGTGTTTTCTATTTTTTTTCTTTCGCGAGAGTCACGGTTTTGCTTCCGCGAGAGGCACGGTTGTGCTTTCACGAAAGTCACGGCCGTGCCTCTTGGAAACGGAAAAAAACACGTTTTTTTGTTTTTTTCCTTCCACGAGAGTCACGGTTTTTGCTCTCACGAGAGGCACGTCTGTGATTTCGCGAGAGGCACGGGTGTGCCTCTTTCGGAGGCGAAAAAACCATGCTCCCGGTTTGGTTTTTTCGCCCGGTTTTTTCGTAAAAAAAAGTTCGTCAAAACCTATCAACATGGGATCTAGTTTTGAAGATCTCGACGCGAGGAATCCAATGGTGAAAACGGTTCGAGATTTGGACGCACGGTTTAAAAGAGAAAGCGTTTTCAATAAACGAATCTACGAAAAAAGGGAAAACTCTCAGGTTGCGACAAGTGGCGCGCTGCATGTACGCCACTTGTCGCGACCTGAGAAAGTGGAGTGTTCTTTGCAACGAGTACTTCTTAATTAGTGATTTCGGATTTTTTGCGCTTTGACTACCCGAATGGAAGTGCTAAACGGGCCGAGCCCAGCTAAAGCGCCTGCAGGTGCCGGTTTGCCGAAAACCGAAGAAACCGGCGCCTACAGCGCCAAATAGGCCATCAGCAATTCCCTATTTGACGCACGCTGCTCAAGCTGTCGGCGCTTCGCACAGGCGAAGCGACCGAGCGACGTGATGGACCGGCCCATTATGCGTAAGCAGTTCCTGTACTATATCATCCGCTTTTGGGAACCTTCCAAAAGGTTCCTTTAACCGGTTTATTTTCTTTTACCGGTTTTCCTTTTAATTTCTATTTTTTCTCTTTTCCATTTTTCTGTTTCTTTTTCTTCTTTCTATTTCCTTTTTTGTTTCTTTTTTTCTCTTTCCTATTTTGAGTTTATTTTTTTCTACACTTTTTTGAAAAATGTTCCAAAAACTAAAAATGTTCAAATTAAAAATGGTTTGTCAGTTCAAGTTTTGGTTATAAATTCAGAAAATGTTCCATTTTAAAAATATTGTTCTAGTTTCAAAAAATGTTCCCGTTTTACAAAAAATGTTCGCAAATTTCAAAAAATGTTCACGTTTTCATTTTTTTCAGGAGTTTCAAAATTGTCCAGTTTCAAGTTTTTGCTCACAAATTTCAAAAAATGTTCGGGCGTTTAAAATATGTTCCCGTTTTAAATAAATTGTTTGCAAATTTCAAAAAATGTGCATACTTTCATTTTTGAGTTTCGAAATTGTTCAGTTTCAAATTTTTGGTCACAAATTTCAAACAATGTTCGGGTGGTTCAAAACATGTTCCCGTTTTGAAAAATTGTTCGCAAATTGAAAAAATGTGGACATTTTCATTTTCTTTAGGAGTTTTGAAATTGTTCAGTTTCAATATTTTGTCCATGATTTTCGAAAAATGTTCGGGCAGTTAAAAACATATTCCCATTTTCGAAAAATGTTCACAAATTTAAAAAATGTGCATGTTTTCATTTTTTCAGGAGTTCCGAAATTGTTCAATTTCAAAATTTTGTTCACCAATTTCAAAAAATATTCTTGTTTTCACATTTTCAAAATATGTTCGTGTTTTCAAATTTTGTCTTGGAATTTCAAAAATGTTCCCGATTTTTGAAAATATTTCACTTTTAAAATATTATTTTGTTCATGTTTCATTTTCAAATCAGAATTACAAAATATCTTCACTTTTCCAAAAAAATGTGGCATTTGAAAACTGCTCACAATTTTCGAAATGGTTTCAAAATGTTTTCCAAATATCAACGCTGTTGTCTGTTCTTATAGATATCTGCACCTTTATGTCCAGTTCATGGTTTGTGGTGTAGTGGCTAATGGCTCGTGGTTTTAGTGTGTGATGGTGGGATCGATTCCTAGTACTCGCTGTTTAATTCAGCTTTTTTGTCATGAACAAAAGGAAACAAAACAAAGAGCGGGTTGCCCAGTCGTGCGTCAACCCAGCCCGTCATTGCCTAGATCTGGGGTAGGATGGGGGTGGTGGCCAGCCCAACTAGGTGGCCTTGGCAAGGAGGGCCATGGAAGTTACTCTCCCGTTTCGGGGTTGCACTACTAGGGAAAAGCCTAACAGTAGCGCAGACACCCGCGCTACTGTTAATGTTTAGCAGTAGCGTGTGATGGACACGCGCTAGTACTAACTAGCTTTTTCTCGTGCGTGAAAGGAAACGAAACAAAGAGCAGGTTGCCCAGTCGTGCGTCAATCCTGTGCAAACGCCCGACTAGTCGACGCAAAATGCATCGCATAGGACGTCCTGCCACCAGCCTGGTGTAGGCTCACAGCCAAGAGGGCATGCGACCTCTCCTTGCCCGGTCATGGACTACAGCCCTACCAACCAAGGAGCCCGTCATTGCCTAGATCTGGGAACTAGGTGGCCTTGGCAAGGAGGGCCATGGAAGTTACTCTCCTGTTTCAGGGTTGCACTACTAGGGAAAAGCCTAACATCGACCTAAATAATTTATATCGTTTCAGGGTTGCACTACTAGGAGGGCCATGGAAAGCACTAATGTTTAGCAGTAGCATGTGATGGACACGTGCTAGTACTACCTACATAGCAGTAGCGCATGTCCATCCAGCGCTACTACTACACCTAGGTAGCAGTAAAGCTGGTTGACCATGTTGAGTTATTATACATGTTTTATACAGTAGTCTCATCATATGACTTTATGATCATGATGAGTTATTATATCAGTGGGTGAAAGAAACGTGGATTAGATCATGCTTATAATAACTCATCATGCTTATAATGATTTAACAACTCAGCATCATCATCATCATAATAATAACTCATCATCATTATTATAATAACAAGTCATACTCATCATTATCATAGTCATCTAACAATTTCTACTCGTTATCATAGTCATAACCAACCCTAATTAATTGTTCTTAGCACATGATCATGAGTATTAAGTATTAACTAGGACCTGCTACCCTCTCTAAGGTAAAATAGCATAAAACAACATAGCCCCTGACTCTCCATTATGGAGAATGGAAATTATCTTGTCTCCAATTCGTAGGCTTCGTATCATGTTGCCTCCAAGCAGCTCCTTGCGATTATTTATAACTTTTTTCCATCCTTTGATTGTGAGGTCTTCATCTCTTTTGGAAATCGTGTATGCACAACGGAGAACTATATGTAGACTTGGCCGTAAGCTCATAATATCAATGTCACCTTTCGTATGCATCGAATGAGGCACACAATCCTTCGAGATTTTTCGTTGAAGAGCATAATAATAACGTAGTAAGCATAGTTTAGCTTTGATTAGAAGAATGTATACAAAATATGCACTGGTGTCATAATAGTAAAAAAATCTTACCATGCAATTTCCATGGATGTTGCCATAGTTCAACACGTGGACTAGTGACACGTATTGACCATAATGTGGATGAATTTCATAATTCTTATTAAAAGTCTCAACATCAATAATAAATGAGACAAGATGATCTTTCTCCTTGTAAGTTAGTTCAAAACCATCAGTGTAGCAGGTTTTGTCTACTACTTTCCGTACATTTTTTGAAGAATGCAAATAAGCTGTCAATGGAAATAAGCTGTCAGCTATTTTTAAATAAACAATATAAATTACTTAATAAATATTTTTGAGAAACTCGCATAAAGATAGAAGTGGAAGCGTATCAACATCGACCTAAATCTCGATATTATCTTTGTCGATGTCATCTTCAGGATCACCAAGATCAAAGGTGATATGCATACCCTCCTGAGAGCAATACGCCTTGCATAGTGCTTTCCAATTCAAGCAACCAAAATGGGAGTAGGTCAACACATTGTATAGCTTTATGGCAAAAGCATAACCATACACTAGTAGAAAACATGGCTTTGGTCTGGGCCGGGTCAGCCCATTAGTCCCGGTTCAGTCTAGAACCGGGACCAATGTGGGCATTGGTCCCGGTTCGTGAGCCCAGGGTCAAGAGGAACCAAACGATGTGCCCGATGATGATGATCTCCGCCGGGTCATTGTCGATGCAAGGACGCAATGCGAAAGTCAAAAGGAGAAGCTGAAGTTCAATCGCATGTTAGAGGATCACAAAAAAGGGTTATATCCCAATTGCAAAGATGGCAACACAAAGCTCAGTACCGTATTGGAATTGCTGCAGTGGAAGGCAGAGAGTGCTGTGGCTGACAAAGGATTTGAGAAGCTACTGAAAATATTGAAGAAGAAGCTTCCAAAGGATAACGAATTGCCCGACAGTACATACGCAGCAAAGAAGGTCGTATGCCCTCTAGGATTGGAGGTGGAGAAGATACATGCATGCCCTAATGATTGCATCCTCTACCGCGGTGCATACAAGGATTTGAACGCATGGCCGGTATGTGGTGCATTGCGGTATAAGATCAGACGAGATGACCCTGTTGATGTTGACGGCGAGCCCCCCAGGAAGAGGGGTCCTGCGAAAGTGATGTGGTATGCTCCTATAATACCACGGTTGAAACGTCTGTTCAGAAATGAAGAGCATGCCAAGTTGATGCGATGGCACAGTGAGAACCGAAAGAAAGATGGGAAGTTGAGAGCGCCCGCTGACGGGTCGCAGTGGAGAAAAATCGAGAGAAAGTACTGGGATGAGTTTGCAAAGGACCCAAGGAATGTATGGTTTGCTTTAAGCACGGATGGCATTAATCCTTTTAGGGAGCAAAGCAGCAATCACAACACCTGGCCCGTGACTCTATGTATGTATAACCTTCCTCCTTGGATGTGCATGAAGCGGAAGTTCATTATGATGCCAGTTCTCATCCAAGGCCCTAAGCAACCCAGCAACGAAATTGATGTGTACTTAAGGCCATTAGTTGAAGAACTTTTACAGCTGTGGAATGGAAACGGTGTACATACGTGGGATGAGCACAGACAGGAGGAATTTAACCTTAAGGTGTTGTTGTTCGTGACCATCAATGATTGGCCCGCTCTCAGTAACCTTTCAGGACAGACAAACAAAGGATACCACGCATGCACGCACTGTTTAGATGACACTGAAAGTATATACCTGGACAAATGCAGGAAGAATGTGTACCTGGGCCATCATCGATTTCTTTCGACCAACCATCAATGTCGAAAGAAAGGCAAGCATTTCAAAGGCGAGGCAGATCACCGGAAGAAGCCCGCCATGCGTACCGGTGATCACGTACTTGCTATGGTCAATGATTTACACTATGTAATCTTTGGAAAGGGTCCCGGTGGACTAGCTGTTCCGAATGATGCTGAGGGACACGCACCCATGTGGAAGAAGAAATCTATATTTTGGGACCTACCCTACAGGAAAGACCTAGAGGTTCGCTCCTCAATCGACGTGATGCACATGACGAAGAACCTTTGCGTGAACCTACTAGGCTTCTTGGGCGTGTATGGGAAGACAAAAGATACACCTGAGGCAAGGGAGGACCTGCAACATTTGCACGAAAAAGACGACATGCCTCCGAAGCAGTATAAAGGTCTTGCCAGCTACACTCTTACGAAAGAAGAGAAATAAATCTTCTTTGAATGCCTGCTCAGTATGAAGGTCACGACTGGCTTCTCGTCGAATATAAAGGGAATAATAAATATGCCAGAGAAAAAGTTTCAGAACCTAAAGTCTCATGACTGCCACGTGGTTATGACGCAACTGCTTCCGGTTGCATTGAGGGGGCTTCTACCGGAAAACGTTCGATTAGCCATTGTGAAGCTATGTGCATTCCTCAATGCAATCTCTCAGAAGGTGATCGATCCAGAAATCGTACCAAGGCTAAGGAGTGATGTGGCGCAATGTATTGTCAGTTTCGAGCTGGTGTTCCCACCATCCTTCTTCAATATCATGACGCACGTCCTAGTTCATCTAGTCGACGAGATTGTCATCCTGGGGCCCGTATTTCTACATAATATGTTCCCCTTTGAGAGGTTCATGGGAGTCCTAAAGAAATATGTCCGTAACCGCGCTAGGCCCGAAGGAAGCATCTCCATGGGCCATCAAACAGAGGATGTTATCGGGTTTTGTGTTGACTTCATTCCTGGCCTTAAGAAGATAGGTCTCCCTAAATCGCGGTATGAGGGGAGACTGACTGGAAAAGGCACTCTTGGAAGAGACTCAATAATATGCAGGGACGGATATTCTTGGTCTCAAGCACACTACACAGTTCTACAGAACTCTACCTTGGTGACCCCGTATGTCAATGAACACAAGAACAGTCTACGCTCCAAACACCCGGAGCAGTGCGACGACTGGATTACATGTGAACACATCAGGACTTTCAGCAGTTCGTTGGAAACACGTCTCAGAGGTGACAACACTGTTTGTGATGAGTTGTACTTGTTGTCCAGGGGACCATCTTTGACTGTATTGACTTACAAAGGATACGAGATAAATGGGAATACATTTTACACGATCGCCTAAGATCAAAAGAGCACCAACCAAAATAGCGGTGTCCGCTTTGATGCAGCAACCGAGAGCGGAAAGGACACATATTATGGTTACATAGTGGACATATGGGAACTTGACTACGGACCTGATTTTAAGTTCCCTTTGTTTAAGTGCAAATGGGTCAATCTGTTAGGCGGCGGGGTACAGGTAGACCCACAGTATGGAATGACAACAGTGGATCTGAAAAATCTTGGGTACACTGACGAACCGTTCGTCCTCGCCAATGATGTGGCACAGGTTATCTATGTGAAGGACATGTCTACCAAACCGAGAAAAAGAAAAGATAAGGAAGCGAATACATCATACGATGAGCCAAAGCGCCACATAGTTCTTTCAGGAAAAAGGGACATCCCGGGAGTGGACGGCAAGACAGACATGTCTGAAGATTATGAAAAGTTTCATGAAATTCCTCCCTTCAATGTCAAGGCTGGCCCAAGCATCCTGATAAACAATGAAGATTATCCATGGTTACGGCGCAATAAGCAAATGACACAAGCGAAGAAAAACTGAAGACTTTCTCCCGCAACTATTATGATGATACCATGCCAACTTTGTAACACACGAACATGCTACCATTGTCCGTTTTGTACATGCACATGCTATGTGGGTGAAATTATGATACCATGCCAACTTTCAACTTTTTCAGAGTTCATTTGAAATGCTTTCATGTCTTATGGTTCGGCCCTCGTAATACCATGACCATTAGTCTCTGGCCCATGCCAACTTTCAACTTTCAACTTTCTAAAACTAATGGCACGAACAAAAAGTTTATAATTTTGCTCCTCGCCCCTGGCCCATGACCATTAGTCCCGGTTTGTGCCACAAACTAGGACTAAAGGGTTGGTCCTCGTTGCGGGCAGAGTTTAGTCCCACCTCGCCAACTGAAGGAGGATCACACCGGTTTATAAGCCCTTCCCTCTCTGCCTTGTTGAGCTCCTCTCAAAGTGAAAATAGATGCCCTAATAGAGAAAAGTTTAACCCAAATTCATAGTGAATTTCTCTGAAATTCATAGAAATTTACTAGGAATTTAGGTTGAATTTTCTCTATAAGCGCATCTATTCTCATTTTTTGGTAAGTTAATCACAAACTTGTGATTCAAACAATTTTCAAAGAATTCAAATTTTAACTATTCAAATTTGAAAACTAATGGCACTAACAGAAAGTTTATAATTTTTCTAAAACTAATGGCACTAACAGAAAGTTTATAATTTTGCTAACCTAAAAGCAAACAGAATTAAAATTAAAGAAAAATACAAAAGAAAATAAATAATGCAAAAAACAAATCGAAAAAACAGGAAAAAAACTATTTTTATAGTAAAGTTAATCACAAAATAAAATAAATAAAGCAACAAAAAAACTAAAAAACTAAAAAAGTGTTTTCAAATTTGAAAACTAATGGCACTAACAGAAAGTTTATAATTTTTCTAAAACTAAATGCAAAAAGAATAAAAAAATAAATCAAAAAACAAAAGAAAATGAATAATGCAGAAAACAAAACAAAAAAACTAGAAAAAATAGCAACAATAAGTATTTTGTTGTAAGTAGAAACAAAATAAAATAAATAAAGCAACAAAGAAAACAAAAAAACAAAAATAGTGTTTTCAAATTTGAAAACTAATGGCATTAACAAAAAGTTTATAATTTTTCTAAAACTAAAAGCATAAAAATTAAAAAATAAAGCAAAAAAACAAAAGAAAATAAATAAAGCAACAAAAAAACAAAAAAATGCCACCTACTGGGCCCCCACGGCCTGAATACGACTAGAAACCCATCCAAGGGCCAGGATTTAGACCCGCAGGAGGCCCAGTAGGCCCATAGGCATAGCATTGACAATTAGGCCCGTAAGCCTGCAATGGAGAGGAGCTCGAGAGGGGTGCGGCAGTGGGGCTTATAAACCACTGCGCACCCCTCTCAACTAGCGAGGTGGGACTAAACTTTCGACGCAGCAGCCGCACAAGGCCTTTGGTCCCGGTTGGTGCCACCAACCGGGACCAAAGGACGCTGCTTCCCGCCCTTTGGGCTGCTGAAAAGAGGCCTTTGGTCCCGGTTGGTGGCACCAACCAGGACTAAAGGTGGCATTAGTCCCGGTTGGTTTCACGAACCGGGACCAATGCTCTTGCTATATATACAACACTTAGCAGTTTTCGACCAAATCACCCACTTCTCCCCCGACGCCCCCTGCTCCTCCTTGTCGCCGTTGCCGCCCGACGCCCCTGCTCCTCCTCGTCGCCATCTCCACCGACGCCGTCAGGCTGCTCGCCTTCACCGTCGATGCCGCCATCGACACCGTCAGGCTGATCGCCTTCGCCGTCGCCGCCGCCCCCTGTGAGCACAGCCCCTCCCGTCCCGCGCCCCTGTCCTGCGCGGCCGCCGCACCGCCGCCCCTGCCCTGCGCGGCTGCCGTGCGCCGCCCCTGCCATGCGCTGGCGCCGCGCACCACCCAGCCGCCACTGCCCTGTCAGGCCGGCGTCGCCCCCTCCCCCCGATCTATTTTTTCATGTATATATGGTGTTTTTTCAGATTATATGTATATGTGTGAGTATATGATTGTATGTATATATGTTCTCTGTGTATATATATATGTTCATGTATATATGCAAAAGATAGATGCTTGTTTTATATATATATATGCTTATTTTTTATATATATGTAATGATTTTTTTATAGAATATGATGTTTTTTCATAGATGAACCCATATATGATGTATGCACGAATGTGGATGAAATATAATGTTTTTTGTTCATAGAACATGATGTTTTTTTAATTCACAGATTTTTTTTGTTCATGATCATGCGGGACGTTGAGGGATAATAGATGTATTTTTTCAGAATTTTCTATCGTGCATAGACGGATTTTAGACCACGGGAGCACCCCCTCCCTATCGTTGCAAAATTTGCTAAGTGATATTAAGAAAGGAAGGAAAAGAAGGATAGGAAAGAAGAAAATAAGAAGAGGAAAGAAAGAACAAGAGGAGAGGAAGAAAAGGAGAAAAAGAAGAGGAGAAGAAGAAAGGAATAGTGGAGAAGAAGAGAAAATAGAATCGGGAACTAGGGTAGAGGGTCGAGGGTTCGAGGGTTCTATAGGGTCGAGGGTTCCAGGGTCGTCTAGGGGTCGAGGGTTCCAGGGTCGTCGAGGGTTCGAGGGGTCTAGGGTCGCCGAGGGGTCGAGGGTCGTCGAACATGAGAGGAAGAAGAGGATAAAAAAAGAAGAGGAATAAGAAAAAAAAGAGGAGAAGAAAGAATAGAGGAGAAGATCTCCTCTATTCTTTCTTCTCCTCTTTTTTTTCTTCTTCCTCTTTTTTTTATCGGGAACGAGGGTCGTCGAGGGTCGCCGAGCGGTAGAGGAAACCCTAAATAGAAAGTATCGTCGGTGTGAGATACATGTGGCCGTCGGTGTCGGACACTACATCCACGTCCCACAAGTGGCGCGGGCTTCGACGCCCACGTCACTTGTGGGACGTGGATGTAGTGTCCGACACCGACGGCCACATGTATCTCACACCCACGATACTTGCTATTTAGGGTTTCCTCTACCGCTTGGTGACCCTCGACGACCCTCGTTCCCGATAAAAAAAAGAGGAAGAAGAAGAAAAAAAGAGGATAAGAAAGAATAGAGGAGTTCTTACTCCTTTATTCTTTCTTCTTCTCTTTTTTTCTTCTTCCTCTTCTTTTTTATCCTTGAAGCGTTGTCGAGGCCACCCCAAACCCTAGAGAAGCAGCGTCGAGGCCACCCCAAACCCTAGAGAAGCAGCGTCGAGGCCACTAATTAATATTAGTTCTACGTTTGCCACTAATATATCCATCTGTCATGTTTGAATAATAATTGCCATGTTGTCAATATTTGTAGAAACTATGGACACCGCCCGAGACGAAGTACAAGTAGAGTTGTTGGGGGACATAATCGCATGAGGAAGTGATGCCGTCTGCTTGTTGTTTTTCAACGACACCGATGGTCTGGAAGCAGCTGGCTATGATTATGATGGCTCCGGTGACCTAATGCCGGTGCAAGAAGGAGACCGTGAGGACGGCTCCGGTGACCCAATGCCGGTGCAAGAAGGAGACCGCGATGACGTCTCCGATGACCGAACCGAGTCCGGCCAGGTATATATATTAGTTAAGCTTCTGCTGACTAGCTAATTGATGCATTCATTGTTTTGGTATGTACACATATTAATTAAGTCTTTGTTCTTTTTTCTAGCCCTCCGGATAGAGCACAACTTCGGTAAAGAGACGAGGCCCGAAGAAAAAGTTGAGATCGGATGAAAAGTTTGAGATCATAGCAATCGCGCCCGACGGCCAACCAATTGAACCCCTCCGGACAAAGAGCGCATTTGTTGCTCAGTGCGGGGTTTTGGTTAGGGACAAGATCCCGATCAGCATCCAGCAATGGTTTAAGCCTGCTACAGAAGACCCTGAGGTGTCTTATGTCAATGATATGCAGAAAAATGATCTTTGGACTGAGCTGAAGTCAAATTTCACCCTACCTCCAGAGGATAATCCAGAGAAGCCAGTTAAAGAGCAATAAGTCAAGTCTTTTGCTCTTAAGAGGATGGCAGAACTATTCAGGAGGTGGAAGAAAGATCTGAATAAGTTTGTCGAAAATAATAAGACACCAGAATTCAAGGGCAGATATGAGAAGATCAGTGATCACTGGCCCGCATTTGTGGCCCACAAGACATCGTAAAAGAGTAAGAAGATGTCGGTGACAAACAAGTAAAATGCTGCGAAGAAGAAGCATCACCATCGCACGGGGTCAGGTGGCTACCTCGTAGCCCGGCCTAAGTGGGCCAAGACTGAGAATGATCTGGTTGATAAAGGGATTGAACCAGAGACAATTAACTGGCCAGACCGTTGCCGGACTTGGTTCTTCGGGGCTGGCGGAACCTTGGACCCTGTAACAGGGAAGTGCATTTGGATGAACGATCAAATGGACATACCAGTCAGGAAGCTTCAGCAGTATATCGAAGCAGCGCAGCAAGGGACGTTCTTTCCAGACAGAGAGAACGACGAGCTCACAATGGCCCTCGGGAATCCTGAGCACCCTGGACGGACACGAGGCACGCCAGGCTCCATTCCGTGGAAGGTTGGGTTTCCAAACGCAGGCGGTTACAAATCCCATGAGAGGAGGAAAAAAGTGCAGCAGACCCAAATGCAGGCGCTGCAAGCAAGGGTACAAGGATAGAGGAACAAGAAGCAAATCGCAGCAAACGTACTGCCGAAGCTTCCCCCGAAGCTACCCCGCCATCTCAGCGGAGAAGCAGCGTGGCTTCCACCGAGCTGCTTCAGCCAGAGCATGGGTTGACGGCTCCTGCCAGCTATCCCGTGGATGCTATCACGAAGTCTCAAATTTGCCACCTTATGACGCAATGGATGAATTTGAAGGTCAACGCGGCTGTTGGCTCTGTTTATCCTACTGAACCCGGCGCAACTTTTCACTGCCGGCCGACTCCAGAAGGATATGCTAGGGTGATGGTGGATGAAATAACGGAGGGAGACTAGGCTGGGGTCTGCTCTGAGTCCTCCATGCCTATGGTGGAAGGAGCTCATCAACCTTCCGAACTGGACGCCTCCGCCTCCTCCTCCTCCTCCGGCAAGGCAGTGCACTCCGCCTCCTCCACCGCTTGCTTCTCCGGCGAGTCAGGGCACTCCGCCTCCTCCACCGCCTCCTCCTCCGGCGAGTGATGATCAGGGCACTCGACCGGCTCCTTCTCCAGCGCGTGGCAGCACCCCGCCTCCTTCTCTGCTTGCGCCGACGCGCCCGAGCAGCCAGCCTCCTCCTTCTCCGCCTCGTCAGCAAGGAAGGAAGAGACCTGCCGCCGCTCCGGCTGCTCCGGCACGTCGTAGTCCTTCTCCCCCGCCTCGTAAGCAAGTAAAGAAGACAACCGCTCCGTCTGCTCTGCCGTCGTCTAGTAGTACAACCAGAGGCGGGAGGAAATACAAATTTGGTCCTTCTCTGAAGACTCCAGAGAAGTTACAATACGAGAGGACACCGGAGGAGAACACCGAGATCGCATGAGAAGAAGTGAGGAACTACTTTGAAGGGGTGAAAGCAAAGAAACATCCACCTCCGGAGGAGAAGGTAGATCCGGTGAAAGCGAAGCGCACTCTGGCTGCCCTGACAAAACCACCCAAGTCTCCGCCGAAAGGAAACTATGAGTGCATTATTGGAAAGGAATTTGCCGAAGCGGAGCGGTCGGGAAGTACTGTCAGTGATCAAAGGCTGAAAGAACGACGAGCTGGGAAACAAATTGCCCAGCTCGGCGAACAAGCGAAGCAATCGTGCCCCCCGCTCAAGGTGCCTAGCGACAACGTCGCTAATGATCCGAGGATGGTGCCCGGTTATAGCAATCTTGGCGATTACCTGCCCGACGATGTACATTATGATTTCATGGAGGTGCAGATACAAAGATACGAGTATGGGAAGCCTCTCGTCAAAGATGAAAGATCTCTATCAACGATGATGCGAAGATTGCATGATTGGTACTTGAAAATCTGCAGAGACTCTGGGGGAAGGAGTACTTTGTATGTGAAAGTTAAAAAGGAGCATGACCTTGTTGGAATTGAACTGTTGCCTGTTCCATTCGAGGAGTTCTTTCAGTTTTTCAATCAATTGGCCCTCGATAAAACAACGGTCGCCTGCTACTGTCTGTAAGTAGTACTACTTCTGTCATTAAGTCTCTCTATATAGCTCAGCTCTTTCATTGCATGTATTTATAATCATCCTCAATATATTATGCAGATTGAAGATTGCCGAATTGAAGAAAAGACAAGTTAGTGATATTGGGTTCATTAACACATATCTCATAGATGCAACTCAGGTTAAATGTCATGCCGCAGATACCGAGGCCAACTTGCTACGATCGTTGGTAATAAATGAAAACAAAGATATAATACTCTTTTCTTACAACTTCAAGTGAGTGTTACTGTCTTGTGCGTATTCGGTTTCCCTTATATATTAGTCAAGGTTATAGTAATGTAATTGATGAGTTATGCATGCATGTGCAGTTACCACTATATTCTCCTAGAGATTAAGCTCGAGCGGGGACTAGTAACCGTCTTAGACTCAAGACGAAAAGATCCCCAGGACTATGCAGACATGACTCAAATGCTCGAGAAGTAAGTTAAATCGATCATTATCCACCATATCAGCAACTTTGTTCATTTCCTGATATATCAAGTAATTGTTTTCTTTGTCTGGCAGGGTTTGGAAAAAATTCTCCAAAAAAGCTCCAGGACTCCCGAAGAAGCTGCAATTTAGACACCCGAAAGTAAGTACTATAGTAGCATGTTCCATGCATCTCCTATTGATTCAAGCGCTAGTTTCATCAATACCATTTGGCATTCTTGCTTATCAGTTTGATTGACCTCTATTTCTTGTAAAGTGGTTGTGGCAGGAACAAGGGAATGATTTCTGTGGATACTACGTTTGCGAGTCCATCCGCCACACGACCTGTGAGCGGGGCTACACTGACGAACAATATGAAGTATGTAAATAACAACATTCACAATTTTATTTTATTACCATCATTTGTGTTGAGTTTCATTTTATTCATATATATATATATATATATATATGTATGTATTGACCCCCTTCTTCAAATTAGATGTTTCGTAAACGGGATGAACTCCTAGCACCAGCTCGCATGCGAGCAATTCAAGAGGAATTGGCGGCATTCTTTCTTGACCACGTGATCGCTGAAGACGGAGAATACTATGTGGACCATGAGTCCGTATGATTATATTTGTAAGAGATAATTATTGTATATATGTAGCCGGTAGTGTCGGATAGATATACGAGAACTTGTTGTTCGACCAATCTCTCGGAGAAGGAGAGGTGGTCGATATCACTTCTCTCTGTATGCATATATGTTCATGACGATCTTCTGTTTCCTTCGTTTGCTTACTAGCTAGCTAGCGTGTCTAGTCCTCTCTATACGTATGTATAGTACGTAGCATCGACCAAGCACGAACATAAGAGAGGACACTTCTCTCTATTAATTATACCTAGCTAACACAATATATGAAACACCTAAATTAACCCCCCAAAACCCCCAACCCCCCCCCCCCTTCAAAAAAAAACAAAAAACCCAGCCACAGAAATGCTGACGCGTGGATGCCTATTGGTCCAGGTTGGTGCCACCAACCGGGACCAAAGGGTCTCCTGCCTGGGCTCCATGCACAAGCCACGTGGAGGCCCATCAGTCCTGGTTCTGGATTGAACCGGGACTAAAGGGACAGGGCATTAGTACCGACCCTTTAGTCCTGGTTCAGGAACTGGGATAAAAGGCCCTTACAAACCGGGACAACAGGCCCTTTTTCTACCAGTGATAATGGGTCCTGATGAGGTGAACACTCCTTGTCTCCATATTCTCACGATCTTCGAAATCCAGCTTCTCCAAGACATAACGTCTTGCATGGCAGGGGATGCACTAGTCAAATTGTAGAAAGCGAAAATTACATATTGAAGAAGCGGAAGTCATGCTTAATTACAAAAAAGACTTGTCGTCGTTGCGTACCGTATAAACATCGAAGGTCTCGTCGAGTTTAATACTGAAGCACCGACCGTCTTCCAGTTGAGGCATGTCGTACAGACCCCGGTCGTCGCCACAGTACTCGCACTCAGGGATCCTATCGTCGTCAGACATTTCCTATGTCCATAATTCAAAGATTAAACTTTTGAAATTCAATATATGTACTACAATAAACTAAATTAGATCATTATTATTCATCACGGGTTGACTGTCAGTCTGTCGAGTCTTTTTCTTGAACACTCTCATCTCATGTGGTGTATATGGTGGACACTACCTCATGGTTATTTCGACCGTCGGTGATGGTCGCTTCCCCTCCTTCTGTCGTGCATTACCAAGGTATATCATGAGTAGAAGGAAGAGGTAGCGACCCCACGACAACAGTCGGGATTTGTCCTCTCTGATATTTCGATAGTATATGGTGGACACTCCCTCTCAAGTAGCGTCGACTGACTGAAAGTCAACCCGTTACATATATGGAGCAATGCCATAAAAAACGCTTATGTTCTGCTGGAATGTTGATTAATTCCTGTTCAGGCAAATCATGGGCACTCGATATTTCCTACTTTCTAGCACAAGTCATATCAAGATTCACGAAAAAAATCCGGCATGACCTTTGCTATAACAGGACATATCAAGTGCCTGAAATTTGCCAAAATGGAAATTAATCAACACTCCAGCAAAACATAGGCCATTCGAATTTTCCCTACAAACTGCATCTATGCATTCATTTTGTTGGCATTTGTCAAAATCAACAATCAACGATCTATTCATATAAGCTGTCCATACACATACAAAGATGTTTAAACTTGAAAAGCTATCCGAATCAATTATCATTTTGAAAAAACTGCTTCACATTGTCACAGCTACTCATCTACTACTACTACATCTATAAAAACATCTACGAAAACTTCATTTTCGTATTTAAGCAACCACATAGACCATGTTTACTCACTATAGACGATGGTTGTTGCGATGAATCAGTAGCTGATTTTTTCTGTTGCAAATTTAGATCCAACTCAAGGTCCACAAGTCTATTTTGTCACACATCATTCCCCGCAGCCTCCCAGTCCCATCACACATACACATGGCTTTTAACTAAGAAAGTTTTCCCAATATCTACATCGATCTGCTTCTAGAAATCTCGAAAGGAAAAGCAAGGTTGCATGCTGAAAGTGAGCGAGTAGGTGGATGCACTGTGGACTGTGGTTAATTTATATAATGGTGAGTCGCTCGGTTGGTTCGATTGTGCACCTGTATATGTTGGTGGGTATGGTGAGCTTCAACCTATTAAAACACGGCTTACCTGAGCTGGACGAGCTGCTGCTATTTGTGTACTAATCTACTCGCTTGCTGTTATTTATGGTTTCTTTCCGCTCTCCTTCCGTCTAAACCGCCTTGTAGTGTCCTCACATCACATGTGTACCCCTAATGGCTGACTGGTTCAGATTGATTTTCAACTAGTACAAATGGTATCTATCTATTGAATTTTCGGCATAAAGGACCACCAATCCAGCGATTTTGAGAAAAAAAGACCACCTCCCAGTACCACTGACAGAACTACCGTGGCAGCACGTTCAGCAACACACACGTGGCACCTGCCGCCGCAGATGGAGGCCGTAGGTGCGGCGGCAGCTTGTGGATAACAGGTTTACCGGCCCAGCGTACGCTGGCAACCGAACGGTTCTCTTCGCAGCGGTAGCACACTATCTCGTTTCTCTCATATAAGTGTGTTAGATTACGTGCGAAAGAGGAAAATAGTCCACTTTGACTGCGATTTTAAGCAATTTGAAGACCGATTCTAAAAATGTTGTAGTTGAATAAAAGATAGATCTCACGCAAAAAAAAAGGAATAAAAGATAGATCAATGCATGGCCGATCCATTTTTATATTTATCATTGACATGCAAGGTATTTTTGTTCTGTTTAATTAGCCTCTAATTATTGATCCCTTGCTGTTTTGGTCTAACCAAGCGAGTACCAATTTTAAACCGCGCACGTGAAGACACCGGTTGCAGTTGGCACACAACGAAGGACGGCGCCACTAGCAGCATGCAGCGCCATGTCTCGTCGCTGGCTGCAACCACGTCAGCTTGCCGCCTTAGCGGCAGGTGCCGCTTAGCTTTTCCGTTCCGTTCCAGCAAGCCATAGTGCCGATTTTTTTAGAAAAGCATAGCTTTATAACTTAAAGGTGTACCGGCATATCACCCGCAACACAAAGCGCCACTTGGGGCGGTACATCAATGTTCCAGGTTTCATACTCATTAGGGGAACAGATACGCCCAAGCTGGGCTAACTCATGTGCTACAGTATTAGCTTGACGACGGCATAACGCTATATCTATGTGCGAAAACCGAGTAAATTGCATAAAATCACCATTTTGAAGGTTAGGTTTGCGAAAAACACTACATTACATTTTTTTGATAGAAAACACCATGTCTTGTGTAATCATTTTGTAAAAATCACTGATTGGCAGATCTGGCTCTGTTAAATGAGATTATGACAGATATGGCTCGCCAGTCAGACTGACGTGACATCACTTAAAATCTCACATGTAACGGCGACGTGGGGTAACGTTATCATCATGTGCTGCCTTGTGGGGTTCATCTGTCATTGGAAAAGAAAAAAGAAAAAAAAACTGCTTCTTCTCCATCCGGCCGCTGCCCATCCCGTCCCCGGCAGAGATAAGGGTCGTCACTCCCGCGCCCAGTTCGATGTAGAGGCAGCCGTTGCCGCGCCCAAGTCGACGCAGAGGCCACCACCAGTCCCGACCCCGGCCGAGGCAAAGACCCAGCCGCAGTCGCCATTGCCGCACCCTGGGCGAGGCAGAGGACTCTACCCGCCCCGGCCGAGGAGCAGCCTTCCGCCATGTTGGAGCACCCAAACCGCCCGCCGCCGTCCGGGGGTCGTGCGGCACCTCGAGCGTCGGCTGCCGCAGCACCTTTGTCCGCCATGCAATTTACTCTTCTCTTGCTCGATCCTCAATCCCCCAATCGAGCTGACGCGGCCCTCGACTCCCTCACTGCCGGTGGCCCCTACCCGATGAGGCACCCCACCCCTCTCCCTCCGAGTCGATCCGCCGCTGCCGCCCTCATCCTCACCGTCGACGACCCCGAACGCCGCTGCACACCACCGTTGACCAAGGCCACAAATCAAGTAGCGCGAGACGGAGCTGCTGCTCCTCTCCTCGGGCAATGGCGGAGCTGTTGCTCCTCCCCTCCATTGGCAGCTACGGAGCTGCTGCTCCTCTACTCCATTGGCAGCGGCGGAGCTGCTGACTCTCCTCCATGGGTAAACGGCAGCAAGATTCGATGACGGCACAGGCATTTTTGACTAGTCAAAGTGCCCACCTGGCATAATTTTGCCCAGTCAGCTCCTGACGAGCGGGGCCCATCTGTCATAAACATGTTCAAAGCGTTCTAATCTGCCGATCAGTGGTTTTTGCAAAATCTGTTTTCTGCAAAAAAATGTAACGTAGTGTTTTTCGCAAACCTAACATTTAAAGTGATGGTTTTATGCAATTTACTCGCGAAAACCACAACTTAAGCTGGAGTTTGCAATCCTCGATGATCGCCACGTAGGGTATGCAGTCCACTTTCTTGAAGTCGAGGGCCTCTTGCAACAGCTTGGAGTCCGTCTCCAGGACCAATCGGAGTGCCCCCAAATCTGCCACCATGTTGATTGCCTCTGCCATAGCCATGAACTCGGCGCCAAACGGATCGGCCACATGTTCGGTCCTGCCTGCCCGTGCCTGGACGACATCCCCCGCCTCATCTCGTATTACCACTCCCCAGGTGACGAAATCATCTCCAGGTTTGTAAGCCCCATCCACGTTTGCTTTAAGCATGTCATCCCGCGGTGGTTGACACTTGGCCTCCTCCTCCTTCCGTACCTTCCCGGCCTTGAATATCTGTATGTACTCCATGGTGTTGCATGTCACCCGTCTTGTCACCTCATCAGTGGTCACTGGTAGCTCTCCTTCCCTCAATTTATTTCTGTTATTCCACCAATGCCACCACATTGTAAGGATCTTCACTCGTACATTTTCATCCAGGCCCCAAAGGAGATCAAGCACTGCATGCACACCCCCGATGCTTTCAAGCTCGATCCTCACCTTCTCTAGACCCAGTGCATGCCACACCTCCTTGACAGATTTACACTTAATGAACAAGTGTGCCCCATCCTCATCCGCACAGCTACAAAACAAGCACTTTGTGCTGTCCAGTTTGATCCCTCTTCTCTCCAGGTTTGTCCGGAAGGCCAGCGACTCATGCTTCAGACGCCATGTGAACATCTATATCTTCCGCGGGCAGGGTAACTTCCATAGTCGTTTCCAGGATTGGTCATCACATCATTCCAGATTACCAACATTTGTACTGCTGTTCCCCACATCCCCTTGTTTCATCGTCTTGTTCAGCTGAACCCGCAACTTATAGTGCCGAAATTGCGGTGATACACAACCTGCCGCCGCGGGCTGTCGCGGCAATGGACATCGTGTCGCATGCGGGGGCTTCCTCCACGGTACATTTGGCAATTTCATTTTTATGTGGTATTTTCTTGTAATACGATCATGCCAGTGGTCTAAAGCACGAAAAATTCCTATATATCTACTTGCAGTCACTTTTTACAATATATTTCTTTACGACCGCTCTTAAATTTCCTTAAGGAGCGAGTACATAATTTAGAAGGTAAGGTACACATACTATTGCAACTTCTTACTTGTTCACGAGTACTTAGTCGATTGCGTGGCTAGGGTCTTTTTCACCAGCATGATTCTAGAAACATGGCAGTATAAGAAACATACTTGGCCGATGCCTTTAAAGGACAATTTCCCCGTGTGATCTTCGATTTAATTGTATTTAAAGGACAACTCACTTTAACATTCGGAAATGTTAACGCCCACACGTGTGGGCGTTCACCATCCCGACCACACGCAAGCATCTCCGTTGGCAACATTGTGCATGAATCTTGGAACAAACCGGCCGGTTTTCTGCGCCACGTAGGACGAGGCGCGTGTGCGGTGTGTGAGTCAGTTCGCCCGCATGTTGGTTGCCATCCCGCAGTCAGCGGTTGCCACTCGGAGGCGTGCGGTGGAACTGCTATGCGCCCGCACGCCACGCTCCGATCGCGGTTGACATCAAACATGTCGCACACCTCTGCCCCCTCTCCCTCACGGTTCCATTTACTCACCCGCACCGCAGTTACTGGCACAACCCACTCCCATTTCAAACCATTGAAGGAGAAGGCGAGGGGAGAAGGCGGCGGCGGAGGCGGAAGAATCGATGATGTTCGCGGCCGTCGGTGGTGCTCGCCGGAACGGAGCGGCTTCGCCGGAGCGCCTGCGGGTTGAAGGTAATGCTCGCTACAACTCTCGCAATCCCTTCCTGCATTTTCCCCCTTCCCTCCCTGTTCGATTCCTCGATCGAGATTCGTAGAGATTCAGGCGATTCGGCGATGCGTCGGCGTTCCCACCGGCGCCGAAGTCGTCTGCTAGCCGTTTTTGGTGGCACTGGGCAGTTTCGTCGCGGCCGCGGCCGCGGCATCGTCGGTGTGGTTATGCCTGTTCGGAGGCATGCACTAGTCTTGCCTATGGATTGGGCAGGTGTCTCCCGGTTTGTTTGATGCGCATTGGTTCGAATTTATGTTTGCAGTCAGTTCGTGGGAGAATTTTAAGGGTGAATTTGAAGTCGCGGTAGTTGCCATTGAACCCTAGATCTAGTTAGTTGCGTTTTGAAACTGTAGTATGAGGCGAACTTGATAGTTTCATTAACTATCATGATTGTGTGGCAACTAACTCCTTGAACAAATGTGATAGTTGCCACAAACGTGTTTCCCCTTGCGGCAACAAATTATTGAAATGACTGTGTTAGTTGCCACATATAAGCTTTCGCATGGGGCAACTATTTTTATTGAATGACTATGATAGTTGCCACACACATGCTCTTCCATGTGGCAACTAAATTTGCTGTATACTGTGATAGTAGCCACAAACATGCTTTTTCATTGTGGCATCTAATTTTTCTGAATGATATGTGATAGTTACCACACTGTGATAGTTGCCACAATCGATAGTCAATGCAGTTTCAGGAGCCAACTGCACTGGACGGCAACTAATGTGCACATCAAGTGTGCCTGTTGCCACTTGGATAGTATATTCATGTGGCAAATAGAATGTGAACACACTGTCTGTTGCCATTCTGCAGATAAGACAATATGGCAAATTGGCTGCATAATGTGGCAACCAAATTTGCATATCAATTGTGTCAGATGCCATACATATGCTTTGCATGTGGCAGGTTTTTGGCTGACCACATCATGTCTGTTGCCATGCCGCAGTCAGTACAATATGGCAAATTCATTGTACTGTAGGCGCAATTTTTTTTGTTTTGCAACAACGACTTTGTGATATCTGATCACACTGTGGCAATTTTCAGGTTCTTGATTAGATGTGGTTTCATCGATTTGTTGTAGTATGTGTTGCATTTCAGCACGGCAATTTCACCCTAGCACATTTATGCCGCTGAACAAGTGGCATTTGATTGGTGTATTTTTAGGATAGTGTGTGAGCTGCCACAGCTTAGTTTTTCTGATGTGGAGGATTCTGTGACTTTCTATCATACTATCTTGGGCTAACATGGCAACTTCAACATTTTTTGTTTTCAAGTGCATTTACCATATGTACACTTATTTTTACTTGATAATGCAACCAACGTGCTTACTTGCCACGTTTATGTTTCCGACAATCATAGGAGGGGTGCGTGTGTGCTCATGTTATTTTTTCTGCATTCACTAGTTGACATTTTCTGTTAGGTGGCAACTGCTTACCTCTTGCATTTACATTTGCACCATGACAATTTGGTTTGTTCCTATCTCAGCAGAATGGCTCGTGGCGATCATCAAAACGATGATGATGATTTCATGGATCCACCACAGCGTAATCGGGCAACTAGACGGAGAAAATAGGGTGATGAGGTAAATGTTCACACATCCCCCCTTCCTCCTGCTTTATGTTACTGGTTGACACCTCGAGCTTGCAGTCGTCTGACACGAACTAAAATTTCATGACATTGCAAAACATGGCAACAACTGATCACTTTTTGCCAAAACATGGCAACAACTGATCACTTTTTGTCTGTTTTTTGTAGAAGAAGAAACGTATTCGCAACAGAGCCTCCCAAGAACGACTGACTACGTTGACTGACAAATTCACCGAAGATCAGAAGGGGGCTGCTGCTGAGATGGGTATGCAGTCTATGATGGATGTCCAGTGCACGAACCTTGTCAACCATGTATGCGACTGGCTTGGTGAGATCTACGACCCCGCCTCCAGGGAATTCGTGATTCCGGGACGTGGAGGACTACCGTTGAACGAGGAATCCGTGTTCTGCACTTTGGGTGTGCCTCATGGACATATCAAAGTCCCGTACGAGGTCAACAATGAGATCGAGGAAGCGCTATTCCCCCGTTTGTTTCCTGGGTCGGAATCCATGCCGAACACGTCTGCAGTGGCAGATTCGCTGCAGGCCATGACGACGCATGGAGATGTTTTCAAGATGAAGCTACTCATGTACCTCATCTCAGCTGTTTTCGCGCCGACCACCTCTCTTCGCCCAAGCAACGAATGCTTCCCCATCCTAGTGAATGATCCATCTTTACTACTTTACTTTCCTTTGATCTTTTTGGCTCCGATGTCATGTGTAAAGCTAGTGACTGCCATCGTTTTCCGATTTTTTTTCCATTTGATTTCGAGATGCGGCAACCTTTTTTGTCCTGAAATTTTGTGTGGTGCAGGCGGATCTGGAAAATGTGAAGAACATGAATTGGTGTAAGTTTATTACTGACTTCCTGCATGATGCATTCTCAAGCAAGATGTACCAAAAGGGTTGTCGACTGCATTTAATGGTATTTTTTACCAGTTCTTTCTGTGAACAGTGTTTTTAACACACTTTTATTCATGCATGGCAACCTGATCATAACAAGATGGCAACCTGATCATATCAAGATGGTAACTGCCATAATGACAATATGGCAACTGGCATAATGACAATATGGCAACTCCCATCATATTAGGATGGCAACTGTCATCATACTATGATGGCAACTGCCATCATAACAACATGGCAACTGCTATCACACTATGATGGCAATTAGCACATGTAGATGGCATCTTCTTCTTTTTCTTCTCTTCTTTCATGCACCTCAACTTGATTATCATGGGAACATATATTATCCTGTTTTCCTCCACACAGTACCCATGATGGCAACTGATATTTCTTTCTTTTTAAAATTGTTTTGCATCAGCTCATGTACGTCGACTGTCTTGATCTGTCCATCGTGGATTTCACTGGGACAGGAAGCCCGCCGCCTGCGCACAAGTTTGCTGTTTCTGCATGGACTACGCTGTCAAGGCTGTGCTTGCCGCAAACAAGGCTACTGACACCACATATGGAAAACTGCAAGTTAGTTCTGGTTTCTTTGCCCACACGGCATGCCTACAAATTGGCATGAGGCAACCGTCTGTGGGTCATAAGAGATGACTATCTTTGTTATCCATGGCTGTCTGAGTACTGTATCCATGTCTCATTCCACATGGCAACTCTTTTCATTCGTGCTTAAACTTACATTCTCTCTCTTATGTCCTAGCTTTTTTTGTTCTTTCCAGCTGATGGCCAAGCATGCTATAGACTACAGCGTGTTTGGGGGGCCTCAAAACTTTGGAAAGTGGATGGACGTGCACTCAGCTCTGTCTTGCCCTGCCGAGGTAATCAAAAGATCTACATCTATGGTTTGCCGTGGAGTATTTTTTGATGTCGTGCAAGTGATTGCAATACGGGTGGTCATTGATGCTTCTTTGTTTCGTGCACAGGCGAGGGCACCTGTTGAGCATCTAATAGGGCAGTTTGCATCTGGAATGACCGGCTTGCTCGGGAAGTTGGTTGAGGGTGGAAGTCCCTCAGTGGCTCTGACAATGACGCAGTTGCGAGGCAGTTCACTTCATTTGTCCCAGAACGTACACACCGGCCAACCGGTTGTCGTGGACGGTATGACTACAACAGTTCCCAAGAGCCTGCTGACACACAAGCTGAACTACGTGGAGATGCTGGTCTCAGCAAGGATGATGATGATGTCATGGAGAATGTGCAAGAGGACACCGATGATGATGATCATGTTGAAGTTCGTGCAGGTGGTAACAAGGGCAAGGATGCAACAGATGTCCCCAAACCGGAGAAAGTCAAACAACATACGGCTGCGAGAGGCAAGGGGGTTTTGCCATCAAAGAGGGGGAGGGCTCCAGAGGGTGTTGGGCAGGGTTCTGCTGGCAAGAGGTCTAGGACCGACCCTGTAGCTGCCAGGAAGAGGTTCGACTTTTATTTTAGTTTTTTGCTTTGTCTATATTCTTTGAATAGACTCATCCTTTTTTTGCACTTGTTTTTGTCAAGCGCGGCAACGAGTTTGCTGTCTGACAATTGCCACCCTTTTTTCCCTTCATCTCATACGTGCAGCGAGCCGACAGCTGGTGGACGAGCAGTTACGAAGAAACAGGCGCCAACGCCAACCCGTGTTTCTGCTTGGTTGAACAAAGGCGCCCCCATTGCCGGTGACACCCCTTCCACCAGGTCATCTCCTCGGACGACGATGACCAACACCGGGGATCCTGTCGTGTTGCCAGACCTGAGGAAGGCAGTCAAGAAATAGGTTTTTTCATCCGCTTTCATTGACATAGCGCTATATTTTCTTGATTTTTCAATGCATTCGTTTAGCTTGTCACATTGTCTTCTGTCATCACCCCCCACGTGGCAACTGCTGTTCTCCAAATGATTGTTTCCTTCCTTTTTAAGTGTATGGCAACTCCTATTGTTTTTACATGGCAACTGGAATCTAGGCCAAATGGTAACTTTAATGTACCTAATGGCAACTGCCATCTTTACCGTTGGCTTGTGAGCTCATCCCACACCTAGGTTTGAAATTGCATTCATGGCAGATCAGACATTTTTATCATTCTTCAAGTTGGCTAACATGGCAACTGCTGCTGGATGGCAACTGCTAATTATGACACATGGCAACTCATGTTCCCCTTACATGGCAACTACCAGCTTTTCCACTTGTTTTTCATTTTTTTAAGATTTCTACCAAGGCAAACATATTTTTGTTCATTTTTTAATACCTTTTTCATGTGCTTTATTTTTATTTTTGCAGGGTGAAGAAGACTACTACGCACGGGGCCAAGCATATCAGTAAGGACCCACTCGAACGCCTGCATTCAAAGTTGTCAACAGGGGGCAACTCAGATGTACATGAGGCACCAGGCGACAATACTGCTGCTGCACCGTTGACCGCTCCCGCCAACTCTGATGCAAGTGGCCGACCATCTCCGCCGGCTGCAGATGTGCAGGCTAGAACAACAGGCATCCGTACATCGGGGAGTGATGAGTCGATATCTGCTAGGACAACTGAAATATTGCCAACTCTTCTGGCAATGAAGGATGCTTCTATGAGCCATGCCACCCCATCAGCAAGCGTTGAAGTGGACGCTCCCAAGATGAACCTAAGCAAGGAAGATTCCCGCTCATCTGACACTGATTTCAAGCGCGTGCGTGGTGGCACTCCTGTGTCCACGACAGAAGCGGCTGAGGCGGCAGTTCACAAGGATATGCCATCTACAGGTGAGAGTCCTGGCACAACAGCTCCAGCTCCTGTCGGTGCAGATACTGCTAAGGCGACTGTTTCGCGTGCTGGTCTTCCACCTAGGCGTCATAGCCCCCGCAAGCAACCAACACACATACCCAACGCACCGGCTATAGCTAGGAGCAGGAGAGACGAGCCTGGTTATGTTCCTGCGTCCACACTGTTCCCACCACCTACCAAAAGCAATGTGATGGAGAAACCGGAAGACCGGAGCACAACTGATGCAGGTGTCAAGCCGGGCACGAGTGATGCAGGTGAAAAACCGGAGCAGACTGCGCCTTTACCCGCAGTGGAAATCCCCAGCATAAATCTGCGCACTTCCAGGCTCCCAGTCAATGTAGGTGTCCCCTACAGCCCAAACAAGAAGATTGTCATGAAAGCTGCGGCTGATACCGCTGACAACACGCCCCGCCCTGCAAATAAGGCTGATCATTCTGTAGCGGCCGATTCAGATATGTTTGTCGATCTTTCACCCTTGGATTCTGCCCCGCAAGTCGTTCATGGTCCGGCCAGTAGGAATGAGAGGCACCCAATGGCCTTTACCCCACCGAGCTTCAGCCTTGGCATCAGTCAAGATCAACCGGTGGTGCAAGATCCTATGCCAGTTGCCTTTGCTTTCCCAGGAGGCATGCCTGCAGTGATGGCACAGCCAATGGTCGAGGGCAGGAAGGTTGTCAAGTTCGCAAAGCCGATTGTGCAAGGTACACTTGTCATGTCCTTATGATTTTTCTTGTATACATCTTTGTAGTTTGACTTTTGTCCCAATCATATTTTTTGGGGGTTCTCACTTGTGATGGAAACTGACATGTGATGACATGGCAACTAGATTTGATGCACCATGTCACCTACATTTTTTTAGCTGCCATGCTGCATTTGACATTTGGGCAACAACTTGGCAACTGAAGTTGATTCAACATGGCAACTGTAGTTGCTGTCACATGGCAAATACAGTGCATTACACATGGCAACTGGATTTGCCACACCATGTCACCTGCATTTTTTGTTTCCATGCTGCATTTTTTCATACGGCAATCACATGGCAAGTGGAGTTGACACAACATGGCAACTGTAGTTGCTGTGACATGGCAACTACAGTCCAACTAGATGGCAACTACAGTGCAACTACATGGCAATTGTAGTTGCTATGACATGGCCACTGTAGTTGGACCACACATGGCAACTGCCCCACTGTTTCTACCTACATCTCACATCATGCACCCTATCTTCTCACAATCCATCTGTTTTTGATTTTCTAGGTATCCTAACCCACTTTTTTTATCATTGCAGCCACCCCTGATGAGATTTCATCGTCACTTGACGAAGCTTACCGCATGATTGAGGAGGCAGCATTGCAGAGGAGGTCCTCATGAGGGCAAGGGCAATCAAGTTCCAACGTGCCTGCAGATACGGTATCTGAGGATACCATTAGGAGTGCCACTCCTAGTTCTGTGAGGCAGCAGAGGGTAGTTCACCCACCTCCCGCGGAAGACTACGAGCCCGAATTCAGGGCCACTAAGGAACAGACCCAGCTGTACGATATCGTCAAGCGGTTTGGAAATGCGAGGGCCAGCAGCAAGCACATGAAGGAGCTGAAAGCGTAAATGACCACACCCCATAATCTCTCATTTTGCTTTCCTCCTTTTTTTTACCATTCATCTTCTTTGTACTTTCTATACACGATCCGCTTACGTTTTAGTTCTTTCATATATTTTTTTACTTAGTAGGCATAATTCTTTCATGTCATATCGTTTTCATACAGCTTATGTTTGGACAGAACCAAAGTCATTCAATGCGGAGCGACGTACGTCGAGCTGGGTGATCTTGCCGAGTCCATGAGGCCAAACGGTAAAATGTCGAGGAATGTAGTTGCATGCGGGATCGACTACATCAACAATCACATCGATGTGTGTGCCGACAAGATAATCATGCATTACAGTGTGACCTGCAAAATATGGGATGGTGACTTCCACCACAAAATCTCGAGGAAGAATTTTGTTCAACACGGTGAATTCAAGCTCACACTGAATAAATATGTGAGTACTCCTTCCCTGTCTGCAATGTTTTTTCACATGGTGTGGTTTTTTGCCATCATCTGCACTTGTGTTTATGTGGCAGATGTTTTCATGTGGCAACAGCTGCCGTGCACACTGATTTCTTGATTTTTGCATCCCGTGCAAACTATGTGGCAACTTGATAGTAAAATACATGGCACATTTTGTTTATACATGGACGGCAACTTTCTTTCAACTACCCCCACCCATAACCAAACATTCTACGTGATTTTAATTTTTTTGTCCCTCTGTTGTTCTTTATGTGAACTCTGCTTCTCATTTCTTCACTTTTAAATGCAGGTCATGTTCCCCATGTTCCAGGAGCTTGCACCACATGACCCACACGACAAGTGTGGTCACCACTATGCGATCTGTCTTGACCTGAAGAACCAACGTTTTGAGGTGCTTGATTCAATCCGTTCGGAAGCTGATGCAGACCTTACTACGCATGCCGAATTCTTCATTAACAACCTCAAAGAGATATGGAACCGTCACTACGAACATTCAAAGGTCCAGATCAGGCATTTCCTGACTGAGTATGTGGCGACTGCAAAGCAAGGGAACACGTAATTTCTTCCTTCCTTCATGTGCCATTTACATCAATCCAACCCCTCTTTTGTTATCACATCTGAATTGAAGTCTATCTTTGTTACGTCTGTCCTTTTTGCGTGTTCACCTGACTCTTTTCCTCGTGCAGGACGGACTGTGGCTTTCACGTGCTGGAATACTTTGCAAAGTGGGAAGGTAGAATTGTCCCCCCTATCACAGCTGCAACGGTCGTTGAGCTCCGGAAAATCTACACATGGAACTGGTTGACGAATGAAGATTCCAACAAGCGGTCCAGAGCACGCGAGTTCGTGGAGGAAGCTGTCCAGAAAGTCATCAAGAAGTACAAGTGATCACATGGCGTTACACACCGGACACATACCTTACATTCTATTGCCGAAGAATGTAAGGTACTATCTCTTTGTTCTCGTCGAAAACTATGTTTGTGTGCTATGTTATGACTGCAACCCCGCGTAGCCTACAATGTAGTGGTGGTGTGTGAGCGACATTTGAATAGTTTCTGTAATATATGTGTGGACGTGAACCTATTTTAGGTGTTACAGCAGATATGTTTTTATGTTTATCATTATTACAATGGTTTCATCGTTTCTAGCACCGGTTTGCTGCTTCGAATGCGTCTATGATGTTTTAAAAAAGATGGCAAATGTAGTTCATCAGACATGGGTAGTGAAAGTCATCGTCGTTTTTCATTTTGGCTGTTTTGCTTCTTCTTTTTCATCGCTAACTGCACCGGCTAGCATGGGTAGGTTGATCATGTAGCCACAACCTTTGCTGCGGTTTATGCACGTTACGCTTTTTCCAACTTGTTTCCCATACATTGCGCACAACACACTATGTGTCTCTAAACCGCGTCGTATTGTCATGGAAATATATGCCATGCAGAGTCATTACAAATACCATGGCATATTTTCAGTATAGCTAACATGGCAGATACAGTACAAACAACATGGCAGATCCAGCATAATTAACATGGCAGATACAGTACAACTAACATGGCAGATCCAGTACAACTAAAATGGCAGATCCAGTACAACTAGCATGGCATATTTAGTATAAAATAGCATGGAATATTTAGTATAAAATAGCATGGCATATTTAGTATGAAATAGCATGGCAGACTAACTACACATAACATGGCAGATTAACTACACATAACATGGCAGATTAAGTACCCATAACATGGCAACTGCATTTATCCATTCAATGAATTTTTCTTCCACTTCTGATGCCCCTCAAGAGTCATTCTCCCAATTTTTTTTAAAAAAATTCTCATCATCTAGGGTACAAAACAAAATTTCCACAAGGACCATGTCACATCGCCCCAATTTTTGCTCATGGATTGCCCGCCCCTTTCTTCGTTTTCTTGTGTTTTGCTTGGATCTCCAATCCCGACTTGTACCTTATCTCTCTTGGACGACCCTTTGTGATAGAACGGGGTGGGTTCCTGACATGGGTCTGTGTGCTTGCTGTTCCAGATCCTATCTCCGAGTTTTCAGATGATGGCCCCGTGGATGAAGGCACACTTGATGTGCGGGGGAACCGGTGTAAGGCTTCCTCAGCTTTCCTCTTCTTGATCTCATCAAGCTCTCTTTTCAGTGCCTTCCTGTATTTTTCTTCGACTCTCGCGGTCTCATCACTCTTGCATGCTTCATCAATTAGCTCAGCATAGTTCTTTGTCAGCACAACGTGCCTCACGGCTTCCATGGTTGACTCAGGTCTCTCGTCATGCACAGCCAGAACTGCGTGTGTTGTCTACGGCGCCAACGCGTCATCAGCGTCCCAATCCATCGCCGCCTTATGAAATGGCGGGGCATCCGTGTCATAGCGTTCATGTCCATTACTTTTAGTATGTGACAACACACAATGTCGTCCCGTTCGAACTTGCAGCATTGACAGTAGTACTCGCCTTCGCCTATCGAGGCTTTGACGAAGTAGTTCCTTCCTTTGTCCGGGTCTTCAGGTTCTGAATCTGACATGCCCAAAATAGAACACACCTTGAACGTATGTTCGTCCACCTGGAAAACCGTGAACATGCTGGCACGCTTTATTTCTTCCTGGAATCTGCAAGTTTTGTGTGTTTTCTGTTAAACTATCGTGCGCTCTTTTCTTGTACCACCTTATGTTGTCATGGAAATAGAAATACATTTTGTTTGAACATGGCAAACATAGTTCATTGAACATGGAAAATATAGTATGTTGAACATGGCAAATGCAGTACACTAGACATGGCAACTGTAGTACACTAGACATGGCAACTGTAGTACACTAGACATGGCAACTGTAGTACATTTTCAGCTGGACATCGTCATTTTTCCTCACCAACATTCCCCAATGGAAGCACATTGCATAAAATATGGCAACTGCCCTTTTATTTAAACATGGCATCTACAGTTGAGTAAACATGGCAATTACATTTCAACAAACATGGCAGATGCATTTTATTAAACATGGCAACTGCATTTCAGCATATATGTCGCCAATATAACATTTTTTCCAGTTGACATTGGCATTTGCATGCCAACATGCCCCAATGGAAGCACAATGCATTAAACATGGAAACTACACTTCATTCAACAAGGAAAATGCACCCGAGCAAGCATGGCAAAACAGAATTTTCATTGAACATGGCAACATGCAGCTGAGTAAGCATGGCAAACAGTATTTCATTAAATATGGCAACTGCATATCATGGCAACTGCATTGCACTCTATAAGGCACCTACTGACTTGGTACTTTTTCTGCAAATAAGACTGTAACGCAACTGACTTACTTGTTAAAGATCTTGTTGGTGTATATCTTGCTCATTTGCCTCTCTATTTGTAAATACGTTAGCAATTTTGGCTGCTTTAGTGCCGTGGTCGCTTCTTGCTGTAGCTCAGATCCAGAATTTTTTGTTGCAAAGCTGTGTACTGCTTGGCAAACTGTAGCAATGAGTTGCCAGGGCTGACGTACTGCTTCAAAACAGCATTGAACCCCTGGCTGCGCTGCATAGTCTGCAGAAAGGGGAAGAAGCACTACATGAAGTAGGCCGGCACCTAGTACATTTGCTTCTCCCACAGGCTAACAAGAGTCTCGTTGTCTTGGACTTGATGTGTTTCAGTCATGGCCATCCAGCTCCTTTCAAACTCCTCCACCGTCAAGTTGTGGTCCACGCACAGCTCGAATGCCTTGTGCAGCTCTGAACGGTCAGCAAAGAACGGTCCTAGCGTCTCCTCAGCCTTCTTTATAATGTGCCACCTGCAGTGCCTGTGCACTGCCAATGGAAAGACCTCCTCTATGCCTGCACACATGCTGAAATCTTGGTCTGTTATTATGTTCATCGGAGCAAGTCCATCCATGCACTCCAAGAAGGTCTTGAACAGCCAAACGTACCCATCCATGTCTTCGTTCCGGACGAGCCCGCAGCCGAACTGCAACAACTGATTGTGGTTATTTATTCCTATGAACGGAGCGCATGGCATCTTGTACATATTGGTGAGGTACGTCGCGTCGAATGAAATGCAATCTCGGAAATGTTTGTAGGATCTCCTTGCAGCACCATCCACCCAATACATGTTCCTGACACGGTCCTCATCGTCCAACCTTATCCTGTAGAAGAAATCTGGATCTTCCTTCGCTTTCTCATCGAAGTAGGCCATTGTGGCCTCTATGTCTGCCAACTTGCTCTCTCTACGGTACTTGGCCTGTAGGTTTGTGACGACAGCTGGGTATGTACGGCATGCTACTCAGAGTCCCCTTTTTGCTGTGGATGAGAGATAGTATCTGTACCGTTCTTGATGGACCGATGTTACAATCATGTAGCAGCTTTACGAATTGCCTTTCGACGGGGGTGAACCCTTTGTGGGCGGTCAGAAATTTTACCAGGTCAAACTTCTTTATGAGTTGGTGGTTGTGCTCGTCAAAATATTCATTGACCACCCACTGTGCTCCATCTACGTTTAGCTTACACCGGACAGGGCACTCAGTCTTGAGAATGATACCTCTCTTTCGTTCCGGAACGACAGGCGCAACACCTTTCCCCTTCTTGTTCCTCTATGCCTTGTGGCACCTCATCTCACCTCTGCTGTACTCGTTAGTTTTCTTAATTTTCCTATGGTACTCGGTGTTGACCGCAAATCCATGGAACTTTGCATATGTCTGGTAGTATTCCTTTGCTTCTTCGAACGATTCAAATCTCTGCCCAATGTACGATGGCTGAGGTACCACGATCTCTGATTGCCCACCATCTTCATCCCCTTGTGCGTCGTCGTCAGTTTCATCATTCACTTCAGTATCGGCGGCAGTTCCATCTACTTGAGTGTTGCCAGTGCTTGTGCTCAAAGGGGTGCTTGTCGGCATTGCTGGAATGATTGACATTCCCGACTTTGACTCGAAATTGTTTGCGGCATGATTGTTTGCTGGCTGGTGGAACGCGTCTTCCGTGCGCTCAGAGCTCCCCGCAGTAGATGTCCCCGCGCCGCTGTTCAGTGTAGTTGTAGGCCATGTAATAGAAAAAATAGGTACGAGAGTAAGATTTTTGTTTGGATAACATGTGTATCGCAACGGATCACACCATCTTCGAGTGATTTGGCATGACATCATTTCAAACAACAAGCCGTGAGTCTGCGCGTGGACATGTATGGCAGATGTAGCTGTCCAGTCATGGCAGCTACTGTTCAACAAACATGGCAACTATTGTTTTGCCTACAAATAACTACAAATAACAAATGTAGCGTTGTTTTTTGTGGTTCAGTTTTTTTCCTTACCTTGTTGTGCTGCATTTGACCATCTTGTGTGGTCTGTGACACCATAATGATGTGATCAACCTGCAATTTGTGAAGCTTGCCACGAGACGTTTGCCGGGTTACCACTAGCGTAATAACCTGTAAGCATAGTAGTGGTTGGTCAATTCATGGCAAATGCAGTTTGTGCTAGCACGGCAATTGCAGTTGCCCCTGATGTGGCAACTGCAGTTTTACTGGCATGGCAACTGTAGTTGCATCGGTATGGCAACCGCAGTTGTTCCTTCATGGCAACTGCAGTTGCCATGGCATGGAAAATGTAGTTGCACTGGCATGGCAACTACAGTTGTTCCTCCATGGCAACTGCAGGTGTCCAGGGATGCCAACAACAGTTGTCCAGGAATGACAAGTGTTGTTTTTAATTCATGGCAATTGTAGATGTCCAGTCATGGCAATTGTAGTTGTCAACTATGCTCCTTCTGCTAATTGAGCATTCGCAACTTCACTTTTTTTATGGACTCACCTGTGTATGATGTCAATGGCAGGTACATGGGTGCTGCCTGATGCCACGTGCTGCATGAAGGCTCTGCATTTTCACCCGTCATAACTCGTAAGTCCTTTTGCCAGTTTTTTTGCATGTTCATTTTTCATGTCCACAGCAGTATGTGCTCTTTTTTCGTTTTGCATTACCTTGATTAGCCATACTAACTAGTTGAAGTTGGCTGCCCGTACATTTGTCAGTGTTAGCGCCTTGTGACTGAACTTGCCACGGGGGCCCCCTAAGAGTGTTTTGGTCATAAGAACCTGCGAAAAAATGATAGTGTATGACATAAGTAGAATGTCATCTTCATCGTTGCGAAGATGGCAACTGTTCTCCTCTTTTGTTATCACGCATCATACCTACGCCTGCATACTGTTCTAGTAGTGGCAGCAACGGCCCTGCAGAGATGAGTTGACTGTACTCTGATGCATGCCAAGGGGGCGTTTCTGGCCTTTGAGAACCCCAAGCATCAGTGCCATCTTCGTGATTCATTATTTTCGTGTCTCGCTTCTTTCCGATGTGTTCTCAATCACTGGATGAACAAGAAGGCATCAACAATCCACAAGAATTGTATTCTTCTACTGCTTGCACATAGAAGATAGGGATGGCAAGCAACAGGTCAAAATAGGTGGCAGCTACTGACAACGAAAGGTGGCAACTGTCGTTATACACAAGTGGCAATTAATTTTTCCCACCCCTTCATTCCAAAAATTGTCCTTCCTGCCCTTTTTTAGGGATTCCTACTCATCCATTTCATACCCAACTACTTGCGTCAATTAAACTATGAACTTAAGTTAATCTCAAACGTAGTACATGGCAGATCTGGTGTATTCTGCCTGGCAATTGCGAATATACACTGAACCATGCAGTGTTCTACCCCTATAGCATGGACCCAGTACAAGATCGGGAGATTTTCAGCCTTAAGGATGAGAAGGATGAGATCGGGAGATTTCACCTGGTTTTAGATGATCGTCTCTGGAGGGCTGGGTTGGAGTGGGGGGCTGGGGGCTGGGGGTGGGAAGGGTTGGGGTGTGGTTTGCGGTGGGAGCGCCCTACGGATCTGCCCTGGTTGCCATGGCAACCAGAGATGGCCGACGACGGAGGTCGGGGTTCGAGAGGTGGGGGACGATGGCGGCAGACGAGAGAGGGGATGGATCAAAGGCCGAGAACGGCTGGGTCGTGCGGGCAGCGGGTCGTCTGGTCCGGACGGGGCAGTGCGGGCGGGGTTGCCACACACCGGACGTGCGGGCCGTGCTTTTGTGCGTGCGGACGTGGTCGTGCGGGCCGGTTCCCGTCCATGCCACACGAGGCGTGCGGGCGGGTTCCCGTCCATGCCACACGTGTGACAGTTATTCGGACCCTTAACATTTCATACCGAGCCAACCAGTCAAACGAGGCTCGGTTTTATTTCCCTGCCTTATCTAAACAGAGGCTAGAATTACGTGTACCATGGCTGATGCCTTTGTGTAGCTTGCATGCATGCTCGATACACATGCAGGCATTATATCACATCTCATAATAAAATTTAGTATTCACATATTACTAGTTAATACTTAAAACATTATCCAATAAGTAGGATGTCCAAATTCGGAAGGTTAGATTATCCATAGAAAAAATGAGTATCTTATGACATCATGTGTATTAGTAATAGCATATTCTGTATCACACCTACAACTTGGACTCGGATTCAGACAGGATTGTGTTTGGATGTCAAAAGTTCCTTACCTATTCTAAAGAAAAAAAGATTCGGTCAAAAATTATCCTAAGCACTTTATCCTTTGTATCATTGTGCCAAGTGTGCGTGGTGTGCCCATGTCAGAGTTCCATCACTCTTGTCCTTTTCCCCTACACAGAGCGCAACTTAATGGGGCCCGAGTAAAGTGCCGTGCACACAGCCAAAGCGCTTATTTCCGTGACACCCACTACATAATGCCAATGTTTCTCGTTTGTTAGATGACAAGATCTTCTAGTCTAGCAATAACATGGTATGTTCTCGGTCGAACGCTCCGCAATAATAATTGACTAGTCGGCATTATTTATCGCACGTTTGTTTACCTTCCTATGAGACCTTTCATATTGTATATGTTTTTGTTCTATTGTGTTAATAACATGCAAGTTGTTGCTGTACTCGGTGGAAATCATTGGGAGAACATCTTGGATGGAGACACGCAAGACACAGCTACAGCTGGGGCATGCCGACAGCTACTCGATGCCGTTATGTTCAATCTATCCTAGGACTATGTAGCCAATTTCGATTGTGATGCATTGTGTGAGCCCAGACCAGACGGCTGGCACATGTTACAACTGTGAAGACGGGATCCTCATGTCGACTCCTTTGCCTGGTTTGGCAATGGAAGGTTGAGAGGCACAGCTTTTTTGGAATCAATCCAGGCATGTACGCAGAAACTGTGGCGGAATGTGCCATGCCTCCTTCCCCGTTGCCTCCCAATCCCATGCATATCTCACGCATGTTGGTTAACTCACCTCTAGTAGAATACTAGTAACAGTGCTCCAGCTTTCAGGTTTGCATTTTGAGAGAAAGTTTTCACATGTTGTGTGCCTATCGTCTGAGTTATTTATGCATCTAGCTGCAACAAGAAAAGAAAGGCGAGCATGCATGCATGCCTGTGGTGATGGGCAAGTAGGTCAGAGTGATGTCGATTTGTTGTATTGTGCTTGATTAGCTCAAGTAAGTGCATATAATGTGCTCCTGGTTGGTGGTGACCCTTTCGCCCTTTAAAAGATGGACATCCACCTTAACTAGCTAGCGAGTTAAAAAAAAGTGCCGCCAACAAAAAAAATGCGCCCGTGCGTTGAGCTCCGCAGAACCAAACAAGACATGGACTAGAGGGCCTTGAGTCCCGTCAGGCGTGAGCTTGGTCCCCGGGTCACGGTCGGCGCGATGGCGAGTGCGACACGTCAGCATCTTTGTCTGACCCTTACAACCCGGGCAACTCCAGGGGAAACCCTAGATCTCCATGGGAACGAGCGATGGCGGTGCTCTTGCGCCGCAGCCCCTCTTCAGGTCATCGTTTTGGAGTTTGCTATGGTCGAAGGAACCAGCGAGGCCGGTGCCGTACGCCCGGTGGCGCAACTGCCGATGAAAATCGCGCCGACTACGGTCATGGCGAACGATGGCGGCGTCTTTGATGTCGTTTCCTTATCGAGGCATCGTCGTTGCAGTTGGCGTCATCAGGCTCGGGATGCTCCGGGGGAAACTCTAGATCTGGGTCTCCTGGATCGGACGATGATGACGTTCTTAGTAGCGCTTTCCCTCATGGAGGCATCGTTTTGGAGCAAGTGATGGCTGGAGGTGACAAGAGGAGGAGTGGTGCTTCATCACACACATTGATGGTGTCGGATCTCGATGGCATGGCGCTCTTGAGATTAGGCGTCTGATGTGCGAGGATGGACTCGCGCAGGAGGTCGTCGCTGTCTGGCGTCGTGGTGGCGTCGGCGGCAGCTAGACCGGGCAACGTTCATGCAGCAGTACAGCTCTGAAGATGGATTGATGGCAGGTGGCTGTGGCGGCCTCATACCTGGCAGTCGTCCTGGTTGAGGAGCACGCCGGACTGGTGGGTGCCCATACCCGGCAGGCGTCCTGGTTGGAACCTCAAGTCTTAGATGTTAGGTTTGGCTGCGAGGTCTGTTTGATATTTGGTCCAGACTATCAGCATCCCTTCATCAATTGGATAGGAGTAGCGACACTTTTGTTGCCTAGACGGTGGCTTCAGTCTTATTATTGTATGCCTTTGTAAGGTCTTGTATGAATAATTAATAAAATGGCCACATGCATCGTCCAGATGCAGAGGCAGGGATCCTCCTCCATTTATAAAAATAAATAAAAATGCGCAGGCCTGGTGGAGCCATGAACACATGCAGTGGGAAATGGATAAGCTACAATCTGCAAAGACTTGGTGGGACCAGCCTGTGTTAGAGTTATTACTCATTACGACGTACAGTCAGGAATCCACAGTGTTGCATGGAGGCATTCATCCAAGACATGAGGAGCTTGTCTAGGAGACGAAGACATTTTCACTGCTTCTCCTAGACATTCACTCTCACGGTCTCACCCTCCTAATTGCATCCCACGTATGGACACCGTGTGATCAACAAAATTCTCCCTGCTGTAACCTATAGGACTAATAGTAAAACTCCTATGTGATATCGATGCACCTTCTAGGTTTGTATTTGAGTTGAGAAAGTTTCCCCAAGTTGGGCCAATGGTAGGAAAAGAAATGTGCATCTACCTTCTAGAAAAGAAAATGAAGCATGCAAGCATCGTCATGGTACGAGTGAGTGACTATAAGTAGCCTTCTCTGGCCATGCCGCTCCAATAGCATGCCATTGTGCTATGTGCTATGTGCATGCATTGTGAATTTGTGATGCAGTGCCAGATATGTCTATGTGCAAGCATTGCGATGCAGTGCCACACATTGTGTAGGGAAGAACTGGTTAACTCTTGAGTAATACACATATTTTACCCCCGCAAAAAGAAACATGGCAAGATTAATGTTGTTTCACGGTTGTCTTTCTGCGCATAAATGCAGTCGTGGGTGGAACTTGAACATGCGGACAGGTCCTTGCTGCGTGCGCACACTCTTGTCTAGCGACTCGGGGGGCGATTCCGCGGGCGACGCCGCTAGCGGCCCCGCGGCGGAGGCGGAAGGCTGGACGGCGGTGCGACCTGCTCAGGGGTGCGCGCGGTGGAGCGCGCCGTCTGGGGAGCGCCCCCCGCCCCATCCCTCTTCGGCAGCAGGTTCTGGGCTCTGGAGGGGATCGACTCCGACGGCGACGACGACGAGGTAAGTAGTGAGGTAAGTGATGGTGGTGGTGGTTCGCTGAGGCCCCGTGCGGAGTGGTCGGTGGGTGACTTTGTCGCCTGTGCGGAGGAGCTGGGGAGCTCTCTCATGGCTGGTCGCCGGCGTGCGTTCGCCCCTGGTGGACGTGGCGGACGCTGCCTTGCACCGCGGATCTGGCGCCCGCCGAGGGACGTGGATGCGGGCCCTGAGGGTCGCTCGTGTGCCCTGCCGGAGGAGGGGCGCCTCGATCTGGCGTTGGCCGCGCCGCCTTCGGGCTCGATGAGCTCGCCGGAGCCGACAGGGGACGGCGACGGCGGCGGGGTTGACCTTGCAAGGGAGACGCGGACCCTGGCTAGGGTTTCGGTGCCGGCGTCGCCTGGGCCGGCTCCCCTGCTGGGCCTGTCGGACTGGCCCAGTTTGCCAGTGCGTGGGTTAGGGGGCCCATTGGCCGACCCAATTGCGTCTTTGCCAGTAGGGACGCAGGGGCGCTCCTCAGCGCTTGGGCCTGGTCAGCCTGGCCCGGTAGCTTTACGCCCGCAAGGGGTTAGGCCCGGGCCCATTGCGACCGTGGATGCGCGGCCGCTTCCGCCTATTAATAGGTGGCTGTGGCTGCCGAAGGGTGCCCTAGATCTGTCGCTAGGGTTTCCCGCATCCCATTCGCAGGTGCGGCGATTCGGGCATCTCGTTCGTCGCCTGCTCCGCTCCGCCACTCCTCCCCCACACTCACTTGCTCGTTCGCAACCGCGGTGCGGATGGGATCCCGCCGCGTGGAGAAGCCACCCATGTCGCCTCCGATCCCAGCGACTGAGCGTCAGCGTGAACAAGATCTGAGGGCGAAGGCGCTCTCCAAGGTCTCGGCGCCTCCGGCGGAGGAGGCGGGCTGGGGGCCACCGCCCCCCTGGTGGCTCGCGGAGCAAGAGCGGAAGAAGCTGGAGGAACGCGAGCGCAAAAAGAAGAAGAAGGAGGAATATCAACGCCGTGGGCTGGAGCAGAAGCAAGATCGCAAGAGGAAGGAATCCCTCCTTCCTCCGAGCGGCGAGCGGGCTGGGGATCCAATCGCCAAGAAGCAGAAGCAGAAGGGGGTTGGCTCGGCGCTACCGCTGCTGGCGGCCGGGCCGTCGGCGTCGAAGGGTTCGTCCGATGCCCCGATCCCAGTGGAGGAGTCCGACGGGCCAGCGTGCTTCAAATGTGGTCAGGTGGGCCACTACCAGAACATGTGCCACTTCAAGCCTTTGTGCATCGTCTGCCACGAGGAGGGGCACGCGTCGGCGCACTGCCCCACGCGCGGGCGGCCTTTGCTGCTGCAGATCATGGGCAACGCCATCCCCGGCGAGGGCTTCTTCTGCCTTCCCTACGTGGAGACGGAGGGCGAGGAGGTCTGTGCCCCGGTGGTGGTGGACGCGGCGTTCATCTCGGCGGCGCCCGGCAAGTTGTCGATTCCCATCTTGTAGGCGGAGCTCCCCCACCTCTTCGAAGGGGAATGGGATTGGCAGGTGACGGCCATCAGGGACGACATGTTCTTCGTCGTCTTCCCCAACAAGGCCATGCTACGAATGGCGACGCGAAGTGGCAAATTATACCTCTCTCTCAACGACATCATAGCGGAGATCAAGGAAGCGATTCAGGAGACGCCCAAGGCCGAAATCATGCCGGATGTGTGGGTCAAGCTCTGGGGAGTGCCGCCCAAGCACCGTCGTGTGGACCAACTTATGGTAGGGACAGTGATGATCGGGCGCCCGATAGAGGTGGACAAGGCGTCGCTGGTGGGGCTGGGTCCCGTGCGGATGCTTTTTGCGTGCCGCTCCCCGGCTAAGCTCAAAGGGTATGTCCAAGTGTGGTTCAACAGTGAGGGCTTCAACATTCGGCTGGAGGCCGAGGCGGGTGGCAGGCTGGGGGGTGCCCCTCCTCCCCCCTGCAAACGTGGACAAGGGGCCTGATGACATGGACAAGGACAAGGACAAGGACAAGGACACGAGCATGGGTGATGACTCCAGCGACACCGCGACTTGGGACAAGCTGGGCCTCAAGGACAAGACTTCCGAGGCCGTGGCCCCGACTTCGGGGGCCGCAAAGGATCTGGAGGAGCGCCAAGTGATCGTGGGCAGCAACGAGACGGGCTTCAATCAATATGGCTCCAACATGTCCCTCGGCCTCGACCTCGACAAGGGCATTTCGGCTTCGTGCGTTTTGGAGGGCCGCTCCATGCTCGTCTCCCCGGTGGCTACGGAGGTGGGTGGGCTACCCATGTCTGCGCACGGTCTTGGCAGCGGCGGGGTGCGGCTCCACAAGAAGACGGCGGGTCGCAAGACTCCCCCGGTGGCACCGACGAGCCCTCCCTCGGCTCGTGCGGGCACGCCTGTCTCACACCGGCCGGTGGTGGTCACGTTGGCCTCCCCTGGGGGTCCGGTTGGTGGGCCCTCGCCGGCGGCCCCCCTCCTCCCTCCGACGTGCTCCGGGCGGAGGTGACCAAGGCGGTGCCCATCTCCACGGCCAAGCGCTCCAAGGCGGTGGTGTCGACCCCGGTGGTGCAGGAGCGGGCAAGTTCACGGTCAAAGAGCGCCAAGGGAAACCTCCCTGCTCTCCAGCGCGCTCAACTCTTGGTGGCCCAGAAGAACATGGAGACCGAGGGTAACCCCCTACCCCGCTTTACGATTTTTGATGATTATTCGGATGAGCGCCTAGGGGGTATTTTAGCGGATAGTGGGGTTGACCTGTCTGATGAGGGGGAGGCTCGAGAGATTTTATCTCTCATCCGCTCCAAGGAGATCGCGCAAGCCGCGCTCGCCCAGGCAGCGGCGGCCCGCAATGCGCCAGTCCTAGAAGAAGCAGGGGCTTCTCTGGTGCCAGTTGCGCGGCCCGATCGGGTGGACACAGCAGCAGGGGCTGCGCCGTCCCCCTCAGCCCGTGGTCCTGTCAAGACACGACATGTGGCCAAAGCGGTTACCGCTCGCGGTATCCGCCTCCGCAATCGCATAATTTAATGCGTTTCATCTTCTGGAACATCCGAGGCTTCAGCCACGTTGGGAGGCGGACCCAGCTAAAAGAGTTCATTCGCGCCGAGGATATCGATGTAGTTGGCTTGCAGGAAACCATCAAGGCTGAATTCTCTCACCGAGACCTGCTAGCCATCGACCCGCTCGAGTGCTTCGGGTGGCAATGGGTACCTGCGGTGGGCCACTCGGGGGGTCTGCTCCTTGGCATCAGCCATGTTTGCTGCGAAGTGGTGGCGTGGGATGCCGACCGTTTCTTCGTGTCGGCACACGTCCGCCATCGCGCGACACTCCGTGAATGGGAGGTCATCGTGGTTTATGGCCCGGCCGATCACTCGCACTCGCATGAGTTCTTGGGGGAACTGCAGGAGAAGGTAGCGGCCTTGGGTGTGCGTAACTTACCACTGATAGTCGGTGGGGATTTTAACTTAATCCGTTCGGGAGCGGATAAGAACAACAGGATTATTAACTGGACAAGGGTGTCCATGTTCAATAACGCGATAGCATCAATGGCCCTTAGGGAAGTAGCCCGCGTGGGCGCACGTTACACTTGGACAAACAAGCAGCTTACACCGGTTTAGTCAGTGCTCGACCGAGTTTTTGTGTCCGCGGTGTGGGAAATGCTTTTTCCCATGTGCTCCCTACACGCAGAAACGAGGATCGGGTCGGACCACGTCCCTTTAATCCTCTCCTGGGGGGAGGATCGGTTAAAATGAAGCCCACGGTTTTTCTTTGAAACTGCGTGGTTTGAGCACCCGGAATCTGAGCAACTCTTCCTCTCCAAATGGGAGACTTGTGTTGCCCGGATCGGGCACACGCGAGGGCCCATGGATTTCTGGATTGCCGCAGGGGCGGGGATGCGGGCGGCTCTCAAAGGCTGGGGGGCCAACCAGGGTCGTGAGGATAAGCTGTTCCGAGCGCGCTTGGTCGCGGACTCACAGGTCTTCTCGAAGCAAGACTGGGCTCAGCGATACGCTGTAGTGGCCCAAGTTGAGTCCCTCCTACGTGCGGAGGAGGAGTACTGGCGTAGGCAGGGTGGAATCAAGTGGACGCTCAAGGGGGATGCGAATACAAAATATTTCCATGCCTATGCTAACGGCCGGCGACATAAGTGCGCCATTCTGAGACTGCAATCTGAGCAGGGGCTCCTTTTGTGCCAACAGGATATTGTACGTCACATTTATGACTTCTACATCCAGTTGATGGGCCCTAGGGAGGAGTCTAGGGCTCGGCTGCGGTCGGATGTTTGGGATCCCGCTCTGCGGGTCTCGGACGAGGAGAATGAAGGCTTGGGCCTCGCCTTCCTTCCCCAGGAGATCGACCAGGCGGCCCTTGGGATGAAATCTGACACAGCCCCGGGTCCGGATGGGTGGGCGGTGGCGATGTTCAAAAGGTTTTGGCAAGTACTCAAAGGCCCTATTTTCAAAGTATGTAACGGGTTCGTGCGTGGCACAGTAGACATCTCTCGCCTTAACTTTGGGGTTCTTTCGCTTATCCCCAAAGTTCAGGGCGCGGACAACATTAGGCTTTTTCGCCCAATAGCGCTTATCAATGTCCCGTTTAAAATTTGTTCTAAGGCTTGTTCTACGTGCTTGTCTCCGGTGGCTCATCGTATTATTAGTAGGAACCAATCGACTTTTATTCGTGGTCGCAATATCTTGGAGGGGCCGTTGGCCCTCCAAGAGATCGTTCACTCGCTCAAACACACTCGCCAGCCGGCAATTCTTTTGAAATTAGATTTTGAGAAGGCGTACGATCGAGTGAACTGGGAGTTCCTCCGACAAATCCTTCTGGATCGAGGATTTTCATCGGTTTGGGTTCACTGTATGATGCAATTGGTCTCGGGAGGCCAAACGGCGATAGCGGTGAACGGAGAAGTAGGGAACTTCTTCCGCAACAAGCGTGGGCTGCGTCAAGGGGACCCAGCCTCACCGTTGCTCTTCAACTTTGTGGTGGACGCCTTGGGCGCCATGCTAGACAAAGCCCGCTCGGCTGGCCGCATCAGGGGAGTGGTCGGTAACCTGATCCCAGGAGGTGTGTCACACCTGCAGTATGCGGATGACACTCTACTCCTTTTTGAGCCGGACGCACATAGTATTGCAACAGTTAAGGCCATCTTGCTGTGTTTTGAACTCATGTCTGGACTAAAAAATAACTTCCACAAATGTGAAGTGGTGTCCATAGGGATGGACGCGGCCGAAAGTGAGCGGGTTGCCAACTTGCTCAATTGCAAACTTGGAAAGTTTCCGTTTACCTACCTCGGCCTCCCGATCGTAGAGAAGAAATGCTCGATTGCCGATTGGGAACCTCTCAACACTAAGGTGGCGGACCGGGTGTGTCCGTGGAGAGGTCGATTTATGTCTTCGGGGGCAAGACTAATCCTTACTAACTCCAGCCTCTCGTCCCTACCCATGTTTGCCATGGGTATGTTCTTGTTGGCTGATGGGGTCCACACGAAAATGGACACACCGCGGGCACGTTTCTTTTGGGAAGGAGCGGGTCCAAAACGGAAGTACCACATGGTTAAGTGGCAAGCCGTATGTAGACCTAAAGCCCAGGGGGGCCTCGGGATCATCAACTCTAAGCTAATGAACATTGCACTTATGTGCAAGTGGATCTGGAAGCTGTCCCAGGGAGGGACCGGCCTCTGGATTGACCTCCTTCGTGCCAAGTACTTCCCGCATGGGAATTTCTTTGAGGCAACACCTCATGGGTCCCCCTTCTGGACCTCCATCCAATCCCTCAAACCATACTTCGCCAGGGGCGCGAGGTTCACGGTTAATAACGGTCGCTCCATACGGTTTTGGCACGACGTTTGGATCGGCCAGCAGCCTCTTTGGTCTGAGTTCACCCTTCTCTATTCCATCGCGGTTGAGCCCAACCAACTGGTCGCTTCGGCTCTTAGTACCTCTTCGCCTCCCATCTACTTCAGAAGGGAACTTTTGGGGCCGGAGCTGCCAGAGTGGGATCGCCTGCGGGCTCTGATAGCGAATGTGCGTTTGTCGGACTCCGCAGACGAGGTCTCTTGGAGACTTTCGGGCTCTGGCAGGTTCACTGTCAAGTCCCTGTATAGAGAGTTGTGCCGCGGCCATGCCCCTATGGCAGCCACGGGGCTTTCGAAGGCGCGAATCCCGCTAAAGATTAAGGTCTTCCTATGGCAATTATGCCAAGATCGCCTTCCTACCTCTATCAATATTGCTAAGCGCAATGGCCCTGCTTCCGGCCCTTGCGCTTTGTGTGATAACGCGGAAGATGCTGACCACGTTCACGCTCTGAGCTTGTGTCATACCTATCTTCGATCCCGGGCTCTTTACGCCGGATAATGTGGACGTGTGCCTCGGCCATGCTGTGGGCCTTATGGCATATTCGTAACAAGTTTACTATTGAGGGAGTGTTTCCCTCTCACCCCGCTGATGTTATTTTTAAATGCATCTTATTCTTGCAGCAGTGGGCACCGCTGGGAAGACAACAGGACGCTGATCTCCATCGACAAGCTATCGCACGTCACCTCCGTTTGCTGCTTCATAGGGATGAGCAGCTCTTTTGGTCTTGGTTACCCTTGAGCATGCGTGCTCGTTAGTCTGGCTGGCTATGCCATGTAATGCACTCTATTTCGTCGTCTTCGCCATTTTGGCATGCCTTAGAACATGGTTGCCTAGCTTCGGTTTCGTTCGTTTATTTGATTTGTTCCATTTATGCACGCTGCCTATGTTGAGGGCTTTATTAATTTAAAGCCGGACGTCTCTGACGTCTATGTTCTAAAATAAATAAATGTAGTCGTGTGTTGCACAAGTGTCTTCAGAAGTTAGCTGAGACAAGAAGAGAGACTTCATATATATTAACCATGCAAACAGGTTATCACTATCCCACTATGTAAAATATTAGAAATAAAATTTCTGATTTTTATTTGTTTATTTTAGTAAAGCTGTAACAAAACGAAAAAATAATTAAAAAGATATTTTCATCCAAAGTAAATGGGGATGCTATGTTTGAGTTTCAACTAAATATTGTCCTGCCAAATATTTGGCTATCCAAATTATGGTACTACTCCATAGATTGACCAATGCGACAGGGCTACTTAATGCGACGGTGCACCTTTCTGAGGTGAATGCCGCTCTGGTCGATGGTGACGTCCCCAGCCTGTTTGCCAGTGCCAGGGAAGGCGACGAACCCGACACCGGGGGAGGGCAGCAGTGGCTTCTGCAAGAACACGTCGCACAATGGAGCAGCATAGCCAGAGAAGGCTACTTGGTCATCGGTGTGGTTGTTCGTCATCATCATTGTCCATGACGAGGAGGCGTTGATGGAGACATGATGAATCCAACTTGATGGGCTCAAGGGAGGGTATGCTGAAGCAAAGCCCCAAGTTAAATCAAACTCAAGGCACGAGATTATTCTCAGTCAACCCTCCTTCCATGTTGCTTCCCAATCCCATTACGCATCAATTCTACTAGAAGAATAAAAAGCCATACGCCTGGCTCCCGTTTCGAACTCAGAAAGTGCTTCCGAGTTGTGCATCAATGATCGATCAATTTCTAGAAAAGAAAAACAAGTGTGTCTGCATGCTATTGGCGGGTGAGCGAGTAGGTCGCGGACTCTCGGTGATGCATTGACACCGCTGCTGCATTGTGGCCGGTTTATATGATTGTGTAATGCATGGATGCTCCTATATATACTGATGACGTGTGGCATGACCCTTCAACCTATAAAATTCGGCCAACCTGAGACGGCCTAGCCAGCTAGCGAGTAAAAAGGTGGGGAACTGGACGCAGAGTAATAAAATCTATTGCTTTGTGAATCAGCTAGTAATAAAATCTATTCACCCGTTGCATTTCGTGGTTTCTTCTTCTCTCTCTCTCTCTCTCTCTCCTTCTGCCTGAACTGAACTCACAGCGTGCATGGTTGATGAATTGCTAAGACGTATTACCTTGTACGGACTTGAAATAAAGCGACTGACTTGCATAACTAGACCACTTCGATTCATACGATTTCAAAAACATGGAAATACAATAAACTCTGAAATCCCATAACAAGCCATATTTATTTTCACTAAATTGAATGAACTACTCACTGCACCATTTCAAAGTTTATTGTATTTTCCTCTTTTACATCACAGACATGTAGCATGGCTGACGCCTTGCGTACCTGTATGTATTTCAGCATGTTAAGTTGATGTTCTTTTCAGATTCCATCAGCCACTTTGATAGCAAAAGGAATATATTAAGACAGACAGCTATGAATTGTCAAAAAAAAAAGAGACAGACAACGATGATGCATGCAGATGTGGTTGGTAAACAAAGTTTATCGCCTTACCAAGACGACATAGCATGGTCGGTAAACAACGTATATGTCTGGCCATAGATTTGGACTTGCTTGACTTTGCTCTTTGCCAACGTGTTTCCTTGTTTGTATGCATTGCTGTTAGCTATGGTCGTACTACTTATGCAGAGGTCGGGTGGATGCTCATTGTGCTTGTATTCTTTTAATGTTTCAGCTTGAGTCAATAAAATCCATCCTTTGTCGGAAAAAAAGTAGAGAGAGAAATATCAGTAGCAACATGAAGTAAGTAAAGTAATTACCCGCACATGCACTACACATCATGAATCTTCTCATCAGAGCTATGGTCAGTTGTTGACATGGATGGACCGGGGCTCGTCTCCCTCTGTCCAAGATCCGTGTGCCGACGCCATGGGTCCTTTGCATCATCATGTTGTGAGGTTGCCACTAGCCTGGGTGGGGCTCGTGACTAGGAGGGTGTGCGACCTTGCCTCGCGTCACCATGGATCTCGGGCCTACCGGCTAGGAAGCTTATCCTTGCCAAGATCCGTAGCAAGACAAGGATAGTCATGTCTGGAAGGTGGTCGCGACCATGAGGACCATGGATGCCGCCATCCCTCTCGATGTTTGGGAGCCGGTCACTAGGGATGCCTATCCTAGCTACATTTTGTTTGTGGCAGGGTGGGACTGCCGCAATGTTTGTCCATGGCCAGATATGACTATGGCAATAGGCTGCGATTGATCTAGAGATTCCAATATGTTGTGGTGGCTTCCTCCGATGGCTGATGTGGGTGAAGTCTTGTGGTGGTGCGGGGGTCTTGGGCCCCGGGTGTTGAGGCGGCGACCCCTGGTATTGGGCTGCACATTTTTTAGCTCTCGATAAAGTGGTGTTGGTTGTGTTCCTTGGTCATTTACAAGCAGAGGTGTGCGGTGGCATGTGACCCTGTCAAGGTGTTAGAATAAATCTGAGGCATACCGTTGATCATTCAAGAACCAAGCAATCACACGAGCACGACATCGAGGTTTGTTAACGAGGTTCACCGATATGGCTACATCTCTGGATCTTGACTATGGACGCTCCTTCCCATGACACCGCTACAATACCGCACCCGGTTGCCCTGGACACCGGCACATGCCGCCGGATTCCCCTACGTTCCGGTGCTATTATGTTGGCATAGGTTACATCGTGTGTCTACCCCCGCTATATATGAGAGGCCTAGGATACAAGTGTCCTATTAGGACACGACTCCATATCCTATCTAAACACAATACTACTCAGAGTCCAACTGTAACCTAACTTGTACACAATATTCGACACAACTCCAACAAACTCCACCTTGACGAATATCCTCCACCACCTTGAATTTGTCAATGCGTCAAACTTTCATGTACATTGGACTTGAGTTTATCCCATGAGTACCGCTGCTACTTCAAAGACTCCATGTGACTTCACCTGCAACTTGTAGTCCCTTTTTTTTCATGACCACAGGCAACACTCGAGCAAAATTAAGGTCCTTGTTACTCTAGTTTGTGCTCCCAACTTTCAGAGTATCCGTCCAACGCCTCACACACTGATCACTGACCTACATGAAAGTGAACAACTCTCATATTGGATGTCACACATAAGAATTACCTGAACTCAACATCACCGCTCCTTTCTCGACCGCATGTCTGAAACTTGAAGGAATTTCACCGTTGCTTGCAGTCATTCCGAGTCAAATTCGCAGTTGTCTCATCGCATGTATGACCACCAGAGCCCTGACCCGTCTCCATGTCCCGTGCATACCGCACGCCTCGCCGCTATTACCGCGTCGAGCCTCCGCTGTCCCGGTCGAGTCTCAAGGGTCGCAGACCCACACCACTCAACCCCCACTGCAGAGTACCACCGATCATCACCGACCGATGACGAGTTTCACGCTTCCATCAGACCACTGGTCTCCAGTCCGAATTACGTGTCACTCGCTTTTTTCTCGCTGAATAGGCTTCGACTCTCTGTCGATTTACGCCGTAGCCCCTCAATCAGCACCGAGTGAAGTCTTCCAAACTTCAGCTCCACCTTCAACATGACTCCATGGTGGTTTTACGTGCCACCCCACGCCTTGTCGACTCCAAGCTCTCATGTGCACCATCTTGAATCAACCCCGCGCCATAGCCTTTGTCGAAGGCACACAAGCACTCAGACCCGTGCCACGTGTTTCCACACCCAGAAGTCGGTCACCATCAGCATCACGCTCCTACGTCGTCTTCGCTGATCCCATCACCGTCTTCTGTACCAACCGACTTGCGTCGATCCGTCAGACTGCCTAGTCCAACCTAGCCGAACTAGTTCGACTGTATGACACGCTCAAGGCTCCCAAATCATCTTCCGCGAATTCTCATCCATCACATGATACTTCCATCTTAGCTAACATGACTTTCCGCAACGCCTTCAAGCATCTCTGTTGTGCCAACAAATTTTTCATCCGTGTCTGCCATAACCCAAGGTTTTCAGTCCCGTCGAACTTCTTCACCTCAAACCCAGTACCCATTGGCACCATGGTTCTTCGTACAGCTGGCCCTGTGAAAAATTATCCGAGCTTTCCTCATGTGATGCCCAAGTACACAAGCAAAACCTGACGTGGTACACCCTCATGTACTAATAGCAATTCCAACCAAAGAAAATATTCTGGTAATCACGTGATGGCTCCATTTGCACAACTTCCAATGCGTGCTAATTGCTTTGCCTTGCCTGTGCTTTTCAATGTACGCATATCACGCTGGATTATCCTGCTGATGATCTGATCTGCTTGTCCGTGTCATATACTATGGAGACTCGGTCTCCTTTTGTTTCCAAACAAATCTCACGTAAGTACGCTCAACTCACACCCCTCGATCAGCGTCTCCACGAAACCAGCAGCACAGCCCGTTGCCTGGGCCTTCCCTGCGCTTCGGCAAGTCCCCCCCGCGTAGCTCACCTCTCCAGATGGGCCTCCTGCCATGGGCCGCAAGACGCCAGCGAGCCCAGCCACGCGTGCCATCTAACACTCGCCCGATCGATCCAACCAATCGATCGCCGCACGTAACGCGCACGCGAGCCTTCCGCTGGTTCGACGCCTGCCGCAACTCACCGATCCTGCCGCCGATTGTCGTAACTGCCGTGATGCTTCTGAGTTTTCGTCGACTTCCATGCCGCCCTATTGCTCCTTCGCGATCTTATCTGATCACAGCGACCCGACGGCTTCCAAAAGAATTCCCGATCGACCGTCGAATAGACTTCTTCGCATATCGTCTTTGCACCATCTCACAACGATCCATCCTCTAGATCAACAATCCAGCAACCTCCTGAAAACCTAGCTCATAATACCACTTGTTAGAATAAATCCAAGGCATACCGTTGATCATCCAAGGATCATGACACCGCTATAATACTGCACCCGGTCGCCTGGACACCGGCACATGACGCCGGCTTCCCCTGCGTTCCGGTGCTATTATGTTGGCATAGGTTACATCGTGTGTCTACCCCCGCTATATATGAGAGGTCTAAGATACAAGTGTCCTATTAAGACACGACTCCACATCCTATCTAAACACAATACTACTCAGAGTTCAATTGTAATCTAACTTGTACACAATATTCAACACAACTCCAACACAAGGAAGTTGTCATTGACGGTGAATTTCCCCTTCATCATTCTTAGTCCCCACCGGGGGCCATGGTAGCTTGTGTCCCTTTACCAAGGTGCATTAGAGTGTCAATCGAAAGCGTCATGCCCTAATTAACATCGATGGTGACGATGCTTGTAGGTGTCTTGTCCCTCTTGGAGGCGGACATGCGGTGCATTGTTTTCCCTCCTCACCCCGTTAGCCATCACTCAGGGTGAAAACCATCCTTCCTGGGCAGACACAGTACAACTGGCACTCACATTGATGGGTGTCAATGATCCCTGATTGCGGTCGCATGTGCGGTTTGGCTTGGAGCTCCATTCGACAACACCTTGGCTCCGACCGTGGCTAGCGGTCTCCTTTGCACCTACCTTCTACACGTGACTTGGAGCTCCTTTCAGCCCCAACTTAGCTCCGATGGCTAGCGGCCGTGTCTGCACCTAGTTTTTACATGCAACGACATCCTCTCTCTGTCCTTTATGCTTGCTGGTATGGTCGGCACTCCTCGGCCCTGAGCCACAGGGCAGAGGGTCTACTGCAGCGGCAGGTTGATGTTGATCATGTTGCGAAGTCTCGTGCTTTCCAGGTGGTGCATAGTTGCATGTCGTTATTGGCATTGGGTTTGTTTTGAGGTAGTCCGACCCCTCATGTACTTCTTCTCGTCGACAAGTTGGAGGCATCTAATAGTGCACTTTTGGTGCTTCAAAGTATAAGGAATGAACTTTCCGCTGTTGTGTTCCTAGCGCGGCAAGATTCTTGGCCATGGGATCAATGTGTGCAGGAGCATTTGCATTCACGCAAGCAGGTGGGGAAGGAAAGAAACCAAAATAAAAATGATATGCAAACTAACCACTAGGCACGTTAATATTCGGTTATCACCTTTATCTTTGTATTGGCAAGAGATTCATAACTAGATTTTACTTGGATATGTTTTGATAAAAAAAACTGGACTCTAAAGTTGTCATTCCGAGATTATTGTACTTGGAATCGAATTGATACCAAAGTTGGCACTATAGGAAAGAGTAGTAACAAGAGGATCTCATCAAAACAAAGCCGAGCCAACCATTGAAGACCTATTGTATATTGAAGCAGCAAGTTAAGCATCAATATCATTGCTTTTTGTCACATCTGCATGCGTGCATAACCTAATGCCATATTGGTGCTATATTCCGGTCCTAGTAATAATCCAAGGAGGAAGGAGAGGTGCGGTGCGCTCGCGTAAGATTCCATTTCCGGGGGTGACATCTTAATTATGTGCTGCCTGCCTCGCGATGCCGGCCGTCCCTCCGGCCTTTGCTATAGCGATTGGACGACCGAAGCCCACACATGCGTTTGAAGATATCGGCTCCGTGCTTATGCATAGCTTCCTAGTATAGCTAGCTATAATTAGAGGGTCCTTAACAATAGCCCAAAATCCATTCTGGGCACCTCTCATCACCACCTATTTAGCTTGTGTCCGGCCGGCCATCTTCCAGCGGCACACCGGCTCACCATGGCGACCCCGCCAAGGCATGGTTGCATGCTCCGCGCGGAGGTGGTCATATGCATATTCCTCGTCATAGCACCGTTCAGCGCGGCGATCGGTGTCAACTACGGTACCAATGGTGACAACCTTCCGTCGCCGGCCAAGGTTGCGGCATTCCTCGTGACCAACACAAACATTGATCGTGTAAAGCTGTTTGACACCAACCCGGACATTGTTCGGGCCTTCGCCGGCACGGGCATCTCGGTAATAGTCACAGCAGGCAATGGCGACATCCCTGGCCTCGCCACCCAGACCGGCGCCGACTCATGGGTCGCTACCAACATCGCGCCATACTACCCCTCGACAGATATATCTCTCATCGCCGTGGGCAACGAGATCATGGACACGACCGACAAGAATCTCATCGGCAAGCTCGTCCCCGCCATGCAGATGCTCAAGGATGCGCTCGTCACGGCTGGCTACAACGAAATTCGTGTTTCCACGCCAAGCTCACTCAGCATCCTGGTAGACTCCCAGCTGCCGTCCGCGGCTCGGTTTCGCGACGTCTGGGATGACGCCATCTTCACGCCGATGCTCCAATTTCTCCGGCAGACCAAGTCGCCACTCATCGTGAACATGTACCCGTACTTTGGATACAACGGTGACACACTACCGTATGCACTGGCGCGGCCGAACCCTGGCGTGCTAGACACGGGTACGGGCATCACGTACACGAGCATGTTTGAGGCACAACTTGACTCGGTGTACTCGGCAATGAAGAAACTTGGGTTTGAGGACGTGGAGATCCTGGTGGGGGAGACCGGGTGGCCGACTAAGGTGATGGACGGGCAGATCGGCGTGAGCCAGGCCGAGGCAGCTGAGTACAACAAATATATCTTCCGTGAGGTTAGTTCCGGGTCAGGCACACCGCTCATGCCAAAGCGGAAGTTCGAGACGTACATATTCACCCTCTTCAACGAGGACCTCAAACCCGGGCCCGTGGCTGAGCGAAATTTCGGGATGTTCCAGTCAGACTTCACGCCGATGTATGACATTGGCATCATGAAAGATTCGGTGAGCACGTACACGCGTTGCCCACGACGAGCACACACACAATGCAAGTTATTCTGACGCACGTCCGTGTGTAATGCAGGTCAAAACAACACCAGCGCCAGCGTTGGTCGTCCCAGCGACATCGCCGAAAGTGGCAGCAACGCCTATACTCGCCACTGCTGATGCGTTGGAGGCTGCAGTGCCTGCAAAGGTGAACGGCTCGAACAACGCCTAGGCGTCCGCGCCAGCATCGTCGCCAGGCAACAAATCCTTGACCAACGACAGGATGCCTATGCGTGCCCAGACGCTAGTTGACGCCTGACGGTCCACTTCTCTCGGATTTTGACAGGACACTTAGAGCATCTCTCAAAGATGTAAAACAGGAGATGTAAAAATTTACATTTTCAAAAATTATTTTATACTTCTCTAAAAAAGAGGCAACTTCAACAAAAGATGTACATTGGAGATGTAAAACAGCAACTCCAATAGGAGATGCAAATGGAGATGTAAAACTATACTTCAACTAGTACTTCATTTGAAACATGTAAATTCAAACACAGCAAATTCAACTACTAGTTCATTTCAAACATAATAATTAAACATAGTTCTAATTTAAAACATAAATTAAACGACTATTTCAACTAATTCGAGCTACTACATTCATCAAGTTATCGCTACTAGTACTAGTTCGAACTACTATTTGAACTACACCGAAGATGAAACTACTCCTCATCATGGGAGGTCGTGAACTGCTTCCAGAACTCATCCTTGTTTGGGTTGTTGCACCCCTCGTCCCCCTATGAGTCATCACAGTCCTCCTCTGAGTAGGGATGGCAATGGGGATACCTACAACATCCCCATCCCCATCTATTCCCTATCATCCCATCCCCATCCCCGTTTACATGACCAGGGATGAAATTTCCCCATACCCATGCCCCATCGGGGAACGGAGCCCCATTATGGTCCCCATCCCCATAAACAAATACTCATATACATAATATGACACCCTATAATCAACATACATACATGGTGTTTCCTTGTCCTGCTAATGTCTATCTAGATCGTATTGACTTCTTGGTCATGGTGGCAGCTGAGGTGAGGATGTGAGATAGGTTTAAGGTTTTTTTCAGAGCTTCTTTTGTCTTCGCAAGTTTGTTTGTGAATATTTTAAGGTTGGCTGTAGTATCACAGTTACTAACCGGGTGAAAGGGCATTTCCCTACTTTATGTTTTGGATGATGATGACAACCCTTTGTGGTCTAAACGTGTGCTATATGTTTCAGGTTCTCGATGCTTAGGCTTACATCGGATTGCTATTACCTCTCGAAGGAAAAGATCGAAGACGTGTCCTCTACGTTTTTATTTTCTTTGGTCGTAGAGTACCCGTACTATCAAGAGGGAATCCTCATTAGGAAGCTCTGGGGGAATCAGTTCACGTACACTTTTCTCACCCTCTCTTTGCCTTCCTCAGGTGTGTGTGAGAGAGAGTTTTCCTTGCCTCTTCCCCTCTTTCCTGCTCACTGTTTCTGCCCAGCGGTTGTACCGCTCTCTGGAGCGGTTGTACCGCTGGGTCTTGTCGCTCACCAGCTTTTGCTCGAGCGGTTGTACCGCTGCCTTCGGGTGGTGGTACCGCCACCATGCTCTGCAACAGCTAGGGCGGTGGTTCCGTCAATGTACCACTCAAGTACCGCTCTCGCCTCTGGTTTGATGCTGTTCTTGGGCGGTAGTGGCCCGGTTGGTCCGGTCGTTCCATGATGACTGGTACCACCGGTGGTCCGAGCGGTTCTTCCGCTCAGAACTTAGCCGCCCAAGAGCTCAAGGCCATGCGGTTGTTCCGGCCAGGCACCGCCCAAGTACCGGTCAAGCTCCTGTTTTGATGCGGTGGTTGTGCGGTAGCCAGGCGGTTAGTCCGGTTATCTTTCTTAGCTGGTACTACCGCCCGCCTGTCCGGTTGTATCGCTTGGTAGGGTTCTGCTGTTACACCGTGAGTCCCGGTTGTACCAGGACGAGGACCGGTTGTACCGCCGCAGTGCAAAAACGCAGTAACGGTTGGAATTGTGGGGAGACTATTTAAGGGGGCTTCTACCACCTACCACTCCTACCTTTGACCTCTCTCACTCCACCATTGATGCCCTTCAAGCTCTCTTGCCCGATCTCTCTCTCTAGCCACTCAAACTTGTTGATTTGCTAGGGATTGAAGGAGGAGACCTAGATCTACACTTCCACCAAAGGATATTTGGTTCCCCCATACTTTCTTGTGTGAATTTTGTTACTCTTGGGTGTTTGAGCACCCTAGACGGTTGAGGTCACCTCGGAGCCATATTCCATTATGGTGAAGCTTCGTGGTTTTGTTGGGAGCCTCCAATTAAGTTGTGGAGAGAGCCCTAACCTTGTTTGCAAAGGTTCGGTAGCCGCCTTCAAGGGCACCAATAGTGGAATCACGGCATCTCGCATTATGTGAGGGCGTGAGGAGAATACGGTGGCCCTAGTGGCTTCTTGGGGAGCATTGTTCCTCCACACCGCTCCAACAGAGATGTACTTCCTCTCAAAGGGAAGGAAGTTCGGCAACACATCCTCGTCTTCACCATCTCCACTCTTGGTTATCTCGTGCCTTTATTTAAGCAAGCTTACTTGTTTCATATCTCTTGCTTGCTTGTGTACCTATCCTCGTTGCATCATATAGGTTGCTCACCTAGTTGCATTTCTAGACAACCTATTTTGATGCAAAGTTTAACTTGTTAAAGAAAAGCTAAAAATTGTTAGTTGCCTATTCACCCCCCTCTAGTCAACCATATCGATCCTTTCACCGGGTCCCCGATGGGTATTGGATCTGGGGAATAGGATATCATCCCCATCCCCATTGTACCCTATGGGGAATAAAATAGTTTGGTAAATATCCCCATGGGGATGTTTTTCACCCATCCCCACCCCCTAATAGATGAAATCCCCACGAGTTTGGCGGGTATGGGGCCCCGTTGCCATCCCTACCTCCGAGGACTCGGCGGGGATCACCGTCAAGGGGCCGGCCTCATTCTCCTTCTTCCGCTCAGCGTTGCGCTTCCAGAAGTACTCCTGCTCGGCCTGACCATACTCCAGATTCTCCTGCACGAACCTCGCCATCGCGTCCTTGTCACTATCGCCGGGACCAACGACAATGGCCGGCATCCTGTTTGGCTTCTTCTTCTTCGGTATCTCCCCATCCGAATGCCCTGTGGCACGAGCATCTATGCATCCACGCGGGTCTCGAGCTCCAGGAAGTTGAGGTTTGTCTTGGGCCTTCCAGCATGCCACACCTCCACATCGTAGGCACGCGTGGCCTCATGGATGGTGGGGTGGGTGCCGAGTCAGAAGCGACGGCTTGCAGGTACTGATTCAGAGTTCGAATTTATGAATGTTAAATTTACCGAGCAAAGACCCTTTAACTATTTGAGTTCTCCTACTAGAAATGTAGAACATGAGAATAAGGAATTAATGAGATAAGATTTTGAAGAATTGATTAAAAGGCAATTGGGAATTAAAGATGACAACACTTGAAACAATGTCTTACGTCTAGCTAGAGGCATAAAACAATTGCGCTTGTTGGGAGGCAACTCAATATATCTAGTTCCTTTTTTCTTTTTATTTTCTATTTTTGTGTGTTGACACAATTATTCTTCTGCTATGATTTTTTGATGTTTTAGTTAGTGTTTGTGCCAAGTAAAGCCTTTGGGACGATTTGATTTTGTGAAAAAACAGAAACTTTTACGCTTAGTCCAGGAATTCATAAAAATCACTAGAACGTGCTTTTGATCTGACTTTGATACACATGATTAATATAGAAATTCCACATGTTATCCTAATTGTCAGAATGTTTAGAGTTCCACAAGTATGATCATTATGCAGATCTTTACAGACTTTCTATCTTAGACAGATTCTGTTTTTTGTTGCATAGTTTGCTTGTTTTGATGAATCTATGGATTATATCGGGGGTATAAGTCATGGAGAAGTTGGAATGCAGTAGGTATTATGCAATAATAAAATATTAATGGGTTTATAACAGTATCTAAAGTTTATGATTTTCTTGTTATACTAACGGATCTCACGAGGTTTTAGTTGAGTTTTGTGTGCTGAAGTTTTCATGTTTTGGGTGAGATCATGATGGATGAAGGAATAAGGAGCGGCAAGACACTAAGCTTGTGGATGCCCTAGGCATCGCCAGGTAATATTTAAGGAAGACCAAGCGCCTAAGCTTGGGGATGCCCTGGATGGCATCCCCTCTTTTGTCAACAAACCATTAGTATATCTGGAGCTATATTTTTATTCGTCACATGATATGAGTTTTACTTGGAGCATCTTGCGACATAGTAGTTTTCACTTTATTTGCTTCTTAGTTTGCCACAATCATCTTTTGTTGTACACACCCTCTGAGAGGGACACACTGTCGGTGTCAAAACCGACAGATCTCGGGTAGGGGGTCCCAAGCTGCGTGTCATGGATCGATGGGTAACAGGAGACAGGGGACACGGTGTTTACCCAGGTTCGGGCCCTCTTAATGGAGGTAATACCCTACTTCCTGCTTGATTGATCTTGATGAATATAGAGATTACAAGAGTTGATCTACCTCGAGATCATATGTTATGGTCTAAAATCTAAGGGTATAATGAATAGTATCATAATGATCTAGCATATCCCCTACCGACTAGCCCGGCCTCGACTTATATAATGTACCAGAGGCCTAGGATAACAAGAGTCCTAGTCGAATACGTCGGTAGAGAAGAGTCCTTGTCTTGATCACCAAGTCTTGTGGAATCTTCCTCGTGCATGCATCGGTTGTCCGAACTGGCCCATGAGTAAACAGCCATGGGGGTCCTCGGCCCAATCCAACTGATCGGGAGACGACGTGGTGAGTACCCCCTAGTCCAGGATACCGTCACACACATTTATTCGTGATTTCTTAGAATATTCTATGAGGTTCATTTATATCTTTTGAGCTAGGCAGTTGCTCTAGTGTTTCAGTTATATCCTTTTAAGCATTTGATAAATAGTAATGACAATATGCACTTGTTATGAAAGTGGTCCTAATATGGTATGAAAGTGGTCCTAACTATTATATGATTGATTCTGTGGAAGAGTTTTGCGATATTAAGGTAGTGATATGTGGGAGGTACTAGTGAATGATTCTGGTTTAGTAAGAATATTGGTGTTCAGATTTGTTAGGTGATGAAGTTGGAGCATGATTTATTATTGATTGTCTTCCTTATGAGTGGCGGTCGGGTACAAGCGATGGTCTTTTCCTACCAATCTATTCCCCTAGGGGCATGCATAGTAGTACTTTGCTTCGAGTGCTGATGGACTTTTGCAATAAGTCCGTGAGCTCTTTATGACTAGTGTGAGTCCATGGATTATACACACTCTTACCTTTCCGCATGTGTATAGCCCTTTCTCACCTTGAGAGTTGGTGCAAACTTTGCCGGTGCATCCAAATCCCGCGATATCATACGTTCTATCACACATAAGCCTCCTTTTATCTTCCTCAAAACAACCATCATACCTAACTATTATGGCATTCCCATACCCGTTTCGAGATATATTACCATGCAACTTCCACCATTCTGTTTATATGACACACATCTCCATTGTCATATTGTTTTGCATGATCATATAGCTCAAATAGTATTTGTGGCTCAGCCACCGTTCATCATTTTTATACATGCTACGCTAGATCATTGCACATCTCGGTACACTGCCAGAGGCATATAGAGCCATATTTTTCTAATTATTGAGATGTAAGTAAATCAAAAGTGTGATGATCATCATGTTAGAGCATTGTCCTAGTGAGGAATGGATGATGGAGACTATGATTACCCCACAAGTCGGGATGAGCAATTGAATAAAAAAAGAGGTCAAAGAGCCCATGAAAAAAATGAAGAAAAAGAGAGAAGGGGCAATGTTAATATCCTTTTCACACTTGTGCTTCAAAGTAGCACCATATTTTTCATATGGAGAGTCTCCTGAGTTGTCACTTTTATATACTAGTGGAATTTTTATTATTATAGAACTTGGCTTTTATATTCCGATGATGGGCTTCCTCAAATGCCCGAGGTCTTCATGACAAAGCAAGTTCGCTGCACACCCACTTCGTTTTCAGTTTGAGCTTTCATACACTTATAGCTCATAGTGCATCCGTTGCATGCCAATCCCTACTCCTCGCATTATAGCAATTGATGTGCATCTCAATAACCGGTTGATTAGCCGCGTTGATGCAAGACTATCTTCCTTTTTGACTTCCCCTTATTGATCCCTATCACCGCATTCCATTCCACCCATAGTGTTATATCCATGGCTTATGCTCATGTATTGCGTGGGAGTTACAAAAGTTGAAGTGCGTTAAAAAGTATGAACTAATTGCTCGGCTTGTCATCGGGGTTGTACATGATTAATACTTTGTGTTAGGAAGATTGAGCATAACAAGGCTATATGATTTTGTAGGGATAGTGTTCTTCAACATATTTATTTTGAAAGGCATGAATTTTTGTTGGTATGTCTGAGTATCGATGTCTTTATATCAAATTATAGACTATTGTTTTGAATCATTTTTTTCTTAATATCCATACCGTAAAATATATTACATGATAAACATGTTAGGTAGCATTCTGCATCAAAAATTCTGGTTTTATCATTTACATACTCGAGGACGAGCAAGACTTAAGCTTGGGGATGCTTGATACATCTCCAATATATCTATAATTTTTGATTGTTCCATGCTATTATAGTATCAATCTTGGATGTTTTATATGAAATTGTATATCTTTTTGGGATTAACCCTTTTTTCCTATTAGTGGCTTTCAGGAAATCAATATCAAATGAAGTCCAAACGAAAAAAAATCTTTAGTTTAATTTTTTCTGGACCAGAAGGGGCCCTAGAAGGTTTGGGAGAAGACCAGAAGAGTCACGAGGGAGTGACAAGCTCGGAGGGCGCGCCCCGAGGGGACACCCCTTGAGCTTGTGGGCCCCTCGTGGCATCTCTTGACTGAATTCTGCCTCTATAAATTCACAAATATTCCCAAACCAACAGAGAGCCAACCGAAACACTTTTTCCGCCGTAAGTTTCTGTTCTTTCGTGATCCCATCTGGAGGCCTTTTCCGGTACTCCACCGGAGGGGGAGTCGATCACGGAGGGCTTCTACATCAACCTTTCTGCCCTACAGATGATGCGTGAGTAGTTTACCACAGACCTACGGGTCCATAGCTAGTAGCTAGATGGCTTCTTCTCTCTCTCTCTCTCTCTCTCTCTCTCTCTCTCTCTCTTTGATCTTCAATGCCATGTTCTCCTCGATTTCTTTGAGTCCTATCTGATGTAATCTTCTTTTGCGGTGTGTTTGTTGGGATCCGATGCATTGTGGGTTTATGATCCGAATATTCATGAGAAGTAATTTAGTCTTTTCTAAACTTTATTGTGCATGATTGTTATAGCTTTGTATTTCTCCCTGATCTATCCGTTTGGTTTGGCCAACTAGGTTGGTTTATCTTCAGTGGGAGAGGTGCTTTGTGATGGATTTAATCTTGTGGTGCTCTATCCCAGTGATAGAAAGGGACAAGCCACATTTTGTATTGTTGCCATTAAAGATAAAACGATGGGATTTTATTCATATTAGTTGAGTTTACTTTGTCTACATGATGTCATCTTGATTAAGGCATTTCTATGTTTTTATTTACTTAATAGCCTTGATGCATGCTGGATAGCGGCCGATAGGTGGAGTAATAGTAGTAGATGCAGGCAGGAGTCGGTCTACTTGTCTCAGACATGATGCATATATACATGATAATTGCCCTGAATACCGTCATAACTATGCGCTTTTCTATCAATTGCCAAATAGTAATTTGTTCACCCACCGTATGCTATGTGTTCGAGAGAGAAGCTCTAGTGAAAATAATGGCCCTTGTACTTTCTTGCCGGAAATGTCGTCCGCGGGTTTGGACCGCCGCGGTGGCTTCGGGTGTCGAGCTGCGGCGGGTTCGCTGGCCGCAAGAGCCTCCGTGACAATGAGGCCGGCGGCTCTGGCCTCCGCCCTCCCGTGCCGGACAGGCAAAGGGAGGCGGCGCGCAAGTGCGGTGTAAGATCCCGCAACACTGGAGCGAGGTCACATTCATGGCAGACCTTCTGGCACTGTGTCCAGCTCTTCGATTCGACGCTCTAGCGGCAGCGCACGACTGAGTCGGCGTGGTTTGCGGCAAGGGCCGCCGCCGACACCGGAGATGCGGTTGCGGCTGCGTAGCTCGCGGTGCTCTGAGGGGAGTACTGTTGGGTTCTACGGTAGAGTGCGTCGACTGCAAATTAAAATTTTCCTACACGCAGAACAAACAAGAACATGCTACGGGAGATGGATCACAGTTCGTTACCACTAGACGCGCAGTGCCGTGCAGCGGAAGAAGAGTTGGGGCAGCGCGTCCGCGTGGATCGTCTCCTCCTCGTCCGATTTGAAGGAAATATGCCCTAGAGGCAATAATAATGTTATTATTTTATTTCCTTATATCATGATAAATGTTTATTATTCATGCTAGAATTGTATTATCTGGAAACATAATACTTGTTTGAATACATAGACAAACTAAACGTCACTAGTATGCCTCTACTTGACTAGCTCATTAATCAAAGATGGTTATGTTTCCTAACCATAAGACATGTGTTGTCATTTGATTAACGGGATCACATTATTAGGAGAATGATGTGATTGACATGACCCATTCCATTAGCTTAGCACCCGATCGTTTAGTGTGTTGCTATTGCTTTCTTCATGACTTATACATGTTCCTATGACTATGAGATTATGCAACTCCCGTTTGCTGGAGGAACACTTTGTGTGCTACCAAACGTCACAACGTAACTGGGTGATTATAAAGGAGCTCTACATGTGTCTCCAAAGGTACATGTTGGGTTGGCGTATTTCGAGATTAGGATATGTCACTCCGATTGTCGGAGAGGTATCTCTGGGCCCTCTCGGTAATGCACATCACATAAGCCTTGCAAGCATTGCAACTAATGAGTTAGTTGCGAGATGATGTATTACGAAACGAGTAAAGAGACTTGCCGGTAACAAGATTGAACTAGGTATTGAGATACCGACGATCGAATCTCGAGCAAGTAACATACCGATGACAAAGGGAACAACGTATGTTGTTATGCGGTCTGACCGATAAAGATCTTCGTAGAATATGTAGGAGCCAATATGAGCATCCAGATTCCGCTATTGGTTATTGATCGGAGACGAGTCTCGGTCATGTCTACATTGTTCTTGAACCCGTAGGGTCCGCACGCTTAAGGTTTTGATGATAGTTATATTATGAGTTTATGAGTTTTGATGTACCGAAGTTAGTTCGGAGTCCCGGATGTGATCACGGACATAACAAGGAGTCCCGAAATGGTCGAGACATAAAGATTGATATATTGGATGGCTATATTCGGACACCGGAAGTGTTCTGGGTGATTTCGGAGAAAACCGGAGAGCCGGAGGGTTACCGGAACCCTCCCGGGAGAAGTAATGGGCCATATGGGCCTTAGTGGAGAGAGAAAGGGGCAACCAGGGTGGGCCGCGCACCTCCTCCCCCCTTGGTCCGAATTAGACTAGGAGAGGGGGGGGG